>NW_026018916.1:4762060-4788405 GCF_020466585.1 Dendroctonus ponderosae
TTTTATCACTGATTGAATTATACCAGTGTTAGGAATAGGACTTAATTTTAGAATAAGCTAGGCTAAGACATATATGTACTACTCAAGGGCAGAAAGTCCGATTGAGTCGATAGCCTTTTTCTTTAGGAAATAAAGATTATTTATATATATATATATATGAAGACACTGATACATAACCAAAGGATATCGTAGGCGTTTCGATGCCCAAAATGGACCAAATAGCCATCCCAGACTTCACATCGGGAGCAATGGAGAATTGGGGATTGGTCAGCTACAGAGAAGCTTACCTTTTATGGAGCGAATCCGAATCATCCAACAACTACAAGAAAACCATTGCCCTGGTTATAGCCCACGAGTTTGCCCACATGTGGTTTGGCAACTTGGTCACCTGCCAATGGTGGGACTACATTTTCTTGAACGAAGGCTTTGCCAGATACTACCAGTACCTGGCTGGACCTGCCGTAAGTCAATTCACTTAATTGGCTAATTTTGCTCTTAACGGTAGGCTTGTAGACGAAAACCCTGTCGGACTGGGAGCTGGAAAAGCACTTCAATGTGGAGGTGGTTCAGGTGGCGCTATTGGCCGACTCAACTGATTCAGCTTGGGCGCTGACTGCTGAGTCCTACAGCGCTTCGCAAGTAGGTGAAACTGTTTGAAAAAGGAAGTTTTCTACAGGGCGATGGTTACAGATTTCGAGCAAGTTCAGCACGATCAGCTACAGCAAAGGAGCAGCAATATTGAGAATGATTGAGAAGAACATCATGGGGGCTGATAATTTCATCTATGGGTTGCGGCAGTATCTTACTGATTAGTAAGTTCTTAGCTTATACCGAGTGTCCCGGAAATTTTTATGGGTTTGGGTATGTGAGTGGCAAGCAACATTGCAGTTGCAAAAGAAAAATTGTCTTTGTTGCGGTCGCGTTGTTGAGTTTTTAAGTAATTTGGTCAAATTAGTCGAATGTTGAGGGTCGGATGGGAAGGAGTGTTCGCGATTGTTCAATATTTCAAAAAATTTCAAGATTTGCTTTTGTTCTAAACGTTAAAGTTTACCTTTACATTTGCGCCCATTCTTCCGATCTTCAGTCCGTCTTCAGAAAATAACGCAAACTTTGATGCTTTCAGTATTACATTTTTTGTATTTTGACCATAATAAGTCTGCAGGGATTTGCAAAGTTTCCTGAAATTTTCGTCTTTAGAAATAGACTGCTTGACCACAAAAATTACCATTTTATTTCGTTTAAAAAAACATTTAAAATTCCTTGCAGTGCATACCAAGCAACAATTCCAGCCAATCTCTGGTCTTCTTTGGCTGACCACGTGCCTTCCAACGTCCTTCCTTCTGATGTGAGCCTAGAAGACGCTTTGTATAACTGGGTGGAGGAGAATGGACATCCTGCAGTGTTGGTAACAAAAAGTGGAAACGACGTAATCTTATCTCAGGTTAGTTGGCGCTTTCATAAGTTTTACCTCAAACTGGAGGTTCTCCATTAGGAAAATTCACACTGAATCTGCTAGCTAGATCCGGAATGCTTCCCTTCAATTTGTTGTTGCGCCCAGGTAACCTACTGGATGATTCCGCATGTCTCCTCCTCACTTTCGTTCCTTTATTTTGACTGCTTTGTGTGGAAGCTGAAGTCTTTGATGTTTTCAAAACGGAAGATGAACTACAAACCAGTTATTCTCGGTTAATTGTATATAATTTCCTGACTGTGTTTCAATTCCAAATCAAAATTAATTCATACATACATTTCTTTAAATGTATGCCAAGGCTTAAAGCAGCAACAACGCTACACGTAAAAACTGATGATGGTGGAAAAATACACCGAAACGTATTTTAATTGATAAATAAAGACAATAAATGACTGAAATCCAGGAATTAATTTTGATTTGGAATTCTCGGTTAAGTCAAGCATTTCTAGGAACGATTCCTGCTAAGCACTGCAGATAACGCTACTAGGGAATACTACGTCCCCATAACGTACACTTCGTCCAATGACACGACGACTTTTAAAAACACCACAGCAAAAACGTGGCTCATTCCCGACCAATCGCTGACTTTGCGCGACGTGTTAAATGGCAGCGATTGGATCATATTGAACAATCGGCAATCTGGTGAGCCAATAGCAAGCAAGTCCCGGAACTCCTGGCTGTTTAAACCTTGTCATATTTTAAGGCTTTTACCGAGTGGACTACGACAGCACTTTGTGGGAAGCCATCAAGACTCAGCTACACGAAAACCATCTGGTGATTGATGTACTTAATCGCGCTCAACTAGTCAGCGATGCCTACAATTTTGCTCGCTCTGGAGCAAACACCAACTACCGAAACTGGACCTATGCGGAAGCCTTGGATGTTATCAGCTATCTACAGTACGAGGACAATTATTTTCCTTGGTATGCCGCTATAGTGGGGAACAACCATCTTTTGCAACGGATTGGGTAGGAGAAATCAAATTGCCCTGCTGGGTTTAGAGCCCAGATTTAACCAGTTAGTTTTTGCATGGTTGAACTAGATATGAGAGTACTGTTGGGCAGCAGTTCATTAGTTGGATGCTCACCTTGATGCAGAAAGTCTACAGCACGGTGCCATTTGAGACCATCGACAACTCGGATCAGGTCTACTCGATGAAGCAGGCGCTGATCTTGAGCAGGGTGTGCAAATATGGCGAAGAAACTTGCGTGAGCAAGGCAAAAGAGCTGTTCGCTCAATGGAGGGATGAGGGAGTGGCGTAGGTGACAAACGAGTTAAAAGCTTTCTGGTTACTACAGTCTGAGTTGTAGAGTGCCGAAGAACTTGAGGGTGACGGTCTACTGCAACGCGCTCAGATACAGCGATAACGCCACCACCGATTTCAACTTCCTCTGGCAGAAATACACTGAAACCAACCTTATGACCGAAGTCATTACCATGTATGCCGGCCTGGGTTGTTCTCAAGACGCTGAGTCTCTTAAATGGTACAGTCTACTCCACAGAGTAGATTTTTAACTATAGAGAATATTTCAGGTTCCTGGGTCAGAGTATAAACTCTACTTCAGGCATAAGACTGCAGGATTTCACCACAGTTTGGTCATACGTCTACAGCAGCAGCGCAACTGGAACCATCGCAGCTCTAGAGTACATTGCTGAGAACTATGCCACTTTGTCTGCAGCGTAAGCATAATTTATCACATCTTTTCCTTCTACTAGTCTCCAACACAGTTTCTTCTGAAGATGATGTCTAGATTTTTTCACCTTCTGGGGTCTTGATCGTTCCGCTATTATTTTATTGGGTTTTAAATGTTTATTGCTAAAAATTTGTCTTATTCCATCTCATCAGGACATAACCAGGATTCCAGTAGTTTTCCTAGAGCATTTATAGAATATCTGTTCGTCTTTGCCGATCTAATAGCTTTTGAATATTTTTGCAGTCTCCTCAACATTTAAAGCTTTGTTCTTCAGCTAATATTTTTTAAGTATAAGTGTTTTTTTGTTCGTTGTGCTTTTGCAATTCGCGAATGTTTTTGCAGCTTTTGATGTGTAAGTATATTGACGTTGTATTGTTCCTTATCCAAAAGTGTCATGTTTCTTCTTATTTCAGTCGGCCTTTTTAGGTTTCGCAACGATGTTTTCCAGTCCATCTTGCTTTTTATCTTCTTCATTCTCAGCACTATCCATATTTTTCCTTTGGTATCTTTTTTAATTCCAAATCAAAATTAATTCCTGGGTTTCAGTCATTTATTGTCTCTATTTATCAATTAAAATACGTTTCGGTGTATTTTTCCACCATAATAAGTTTTTCTAAAATAACAGATAGTTAAAAAAAATTCATTAATTTACAAGCCTCATCATATCACACACTAAAATACGTCACAATTGCCACACTTTAAAACATTCTAAAATTAATTAGGCCTAACAGGTGATTAGTCAGGACAATCAAATTTGGGAAGCGACTAGAATTCTTTGTTCAGATACTTAAATATTTTTACTTACATGTGTAGCGTTGTTTGATAACACAAAAATACTGATTAACGAGAGTAATTATAATAAGAGAAGAGTCCATGAAATGATACAGATTAAAAAACATAACAATGCTATGAATTTCAGATCGGATACCGACCATCTTAGCTCAGTATATCATACATTAATTAAATGAAATAAACATAGAATATTAACTAACACCCGGTATATTGAAGAATTTCGCAAACCAAAAATAATATTCTCAGAATGCAAAAAAAATAGCTGAAAGCAAAAGAAATCAATATAAACAGTATTTCGCTTTGTGTCCAAAATGGACAAAATTAATACTCCAAATGTATGCCAAGGCTTAAAGTAGCAACAACGCTACACATGTAAGTAAAAATATTTAAGTATCTGAACAAAGAATTCTAGTCACCTGTTAGGCCTAATTAATTTTAGAATGTTTTAAAGTTTTGCAATTGTGATGTATTTTAGTGTGTGATATGATGAGGCTGTTGACGAACTGTGATTGTTTTTTAAATTAATGAAATTTTTTTTAACTATCTGTTATTTTAGAAAAACTGATGATGGTGGAAAAATACACCGAAACGTATTTTAATTGATAAATAGAGACAATAAAGGACTGAAACCCAGAAATTAATTTTGATTTGGAATTGAAGCACAGTCAGGAAAGTATGTACAAATCTATTTTAATGTTTTTTTGAGGAATCTTTCCAGTATAATTCTTTTAGTGGTTGGGAGTTTATTCACTTTTACTCTGCTGTGCCGAAAATCCATTGTGTATGCTTATTTCTGAGATATCTGGAGATTGTTTTATGTTTCCAGAGGGCTTTCACATGAATAGTAAAACATGCCGTTTTACTGACTATGTTTACATCTATTCTCCGTTGCTCTGTAGCTTCTTCATCTACATTTGGAATATGTTTTTTTTCACGTTTTTCGGTCTTTGCTTATCAGCTTTTTATTTACTGTTTTCTGTTTGCTCTGTTCCTCCAGCTTTAGTAAAGTTCTTTTGGTTTTACTGTTCCGTCTTCATCCATCCTTAGTTTCCCTTACAGCAATTGATCTTGAACCAATTGAAACCCACCAATTTAATGTTAAAAACCACTTCTGATGTTGCAGATACAGCGGAGTTTCCAACCTGATTTCTGGGGCGGCCAACTACATCTACGACGAAGATCAGTTGGAGAAGGTTGATAAATTAGAGGGTTTCTAGACATTTTCTGGAACAGTCTGTTCTTTCAGTTGCAAGCAATCTCGAACACTACAGGACTGAGTGCGAGCCACTTGACTGCAGTTCAGGCCGCCGTAACTACAGCCCAGACTAACATTCAATGGGCAGAAACCGTGAGGGAAGTGGTGAAAGCTCAGATAGAGGTTCAGAGTGCAGCCACGATGTCCACCTGTTCTTTGGCTTTAGCCATTGGAGTTTGTCTTCTGAGCAAAGTGTTATTTTAATGTTAGTTCCCATACAAGAAGCGTTTCTAAATAATAAATCCGTTGTTGTTTCGCCGCGTTATTAATCCCTCTGGTATACCAAGTGTCTCCCAAGTCCATTGCCATCCGCTCTTGGAATAATTTCCAATGCATGTAAATGTGGACAGAATTTAAAAGGAAATATTTCAAAGTGAAACTTAATAGTTCTTTCTAGTATGTCGAGAAGTATTCAATTAAAAAGCAAACCTGTGATTTTCCAAGTTCATTTATAATGTAGACACTCGTGTTAATAAAGGAGCAAATCGACAAAAGACAAAAGAAAGCCTGTCGCCTGGAGAAAATGCAAAGGGAAAGCGATTATGGAAAATGGAGAGAACGTTTGCGCATAAGTTAGCCAACCAATGAAACGCGAGCTTCTTGTAATGGGCGACACCAAATCCCGAGCCTTCTATAAGCCTCATTAGCATATCGCTGAACAAACAAAGCCTTGCGGCGAAAAGAAATTAAATGGGTTTAAATTTGCTGTTACGTCCTGGTTTTTTCGGAAAAATTCCTCATTAGATGGCAGTAATGTTGCATGAAATCAAGTGTCACAAGAGCGTTAAAAGAGTTATTAGGTCCAACAGTGGCGGAGAGGATCGAATGATCATGTTGTGGGCAAAAAGAGAAAATAACTTCCATTTCTGTAAAGAGGGTTCTTCGATAGACATCTGAAAACGCAAAAATTGCAAGACCCGCGACATTAATTAAACAGCTAAAAGACAGTTTGAAGTAAAAATTCGTTAAAGAAACATTGAGAAACCTGAAAGTCGCTGTAAATAGTTAGAGGACTGACTGTTTTGTTAATGTAGTAAGTTTTGTTGAGTAATGAAATTCCCGATCGATCAGCAAATCACCTTCCAATTCTCAAAAACTGAACACTTTTAGCCCTTGCTGGATCTGCAGGTTTTCTTGCGAGCAGCATGACGCCCTCCTGCTGCCACCCGTTCCTATTATGAGATTCCCACACTACTCAAAATTGCGCGATGTTGAACGGGCCCATTAACGCTCTTTTGTGTTACGGCTATTTAAGGCCTGAGATGGTTAACAGGGATTTTCGGGGTGTAAAATTCCCACTTAGAGGGTGGACGCATCCGCAATTCTGGTCGATCAGTCGGTTTTCATCACGGACATCTACTAGTTGCTTTACTGAAGACAATCTGAATTGCACCAGTAACGACTTGGCAAACTTAAGAACGATTTTTTATTTTGATTGATTTTTGGTTGAATTGATGCTTTTGATACATGCACTTGCTTATTAACAGCAATCTTATAAAGTGCTATAACTTCCAGTTAAGTAAAGCTTTCCCGACTAAAGAGCTAAAAAAACATTTTCAATTTTCGGATTGTTTAACATCTAATATTTTTTTACATTTTAAATTTATAAAATCACTAGCAAAAGGTAAAAGCTAGGCAACTTCTGATTTTTTTTATGCCGCGCTTGCTCATTAGCAAAAGTTTCATAAAGTGCGACTGCTTTACTTCTAGTTGCATAAACTTTTTAAAATTTCCGAAATTTCCGGCTTTTGAAAAGCCGTTAAGGCATATTTTTCATGTCTTTAAATCTTTGAAAGTTTAGAAAATCGATAACATAAACGATTGTTGACTTCTCAAGCTGATTGCTGACTTTATAACATCAAAAACGTTACTAATGAATTAGTTGATTAACTCAAAGTTTTAAACAACTATACGTTCCAGTTGAATCAAATTGTTGTAGTTAATTAATTATTGTATTCTTTTCCTTCCTGAGTTTCAGTCAAAGTGTAAAATAAATTTTTTTATATCGTTTAATTCATAAGGTTCCGGCGAGACAACAGCGCCACATCAGATCTAAAATTCATACAAAGTCATAATTGGGAAATATTAAATTCTTTCAGATCTTTGATGTCTTGAAACCTCAAATTTGTTCGAATTATTGTCTACATTTGCCTGAATTTAGTTAATTAATATTAATACTTTAAATTTGTAACTTGTCCAACTAACTTGCATGGATTACGTTATGCGAGACTGTTGCATGGTCTAAATTTTGTTAATTCTTTTGCTTCCTGTGTTTCAGTCACTTCGGTTGTAAACTTTTTATTCTCTAAAGTTTAGTATTTGAGAAGAACAGTAATTGAATTCCAGTTGCAAAATGGATCCCTTAATGATTGACTTCTGATTTAGTTCAATATTGTGCCTCAGTTTTGCAAATTTTGTCTGATGATGAATAAACCGAAACGCATCGATCACGACAATCACGGCACGTACTTTAAACCTACTGACATTTTTTAAATTAGTTGAAATAAATAAGAAATTTTGCTTTCTCAAGCTGATTGTTTGCATCGCTGACTTTATAAAAACGTTACAATCGCACTTGCTTACAAACTGAACTTTATAGACAACAATACCTTTAAGTTGAGGAAACATTTTGAAATTTAGATTTATTACAAAAACGTTCCAAATTTCGTTAATTTTACGTTAAATTTTCGTCTAACTTTTACTTAAACGTTAGACTGACAGATTGTCTAAACGTTGTTTATTCCTTCCTTTGTGCTGATTTCTGTCCTTTTTTATAACAATAAATAAACGATTTTCGCTTTCTCAAGCTGAGCACAGCTGACTTTATAAAAACGTTGCAAATGAACTTGCTTACTAACTGAAGTTTATAGACAACGATACCTTCAAGTCAAGAATCTACGAAATTTGTTTATTTTTACGTTAACTTTTTTTCTAACGTTTATCTAAACATTGGACTGATAGATCGTATAAACTTTGTTAATTCCTTTCTTAGTGCTGATTTCTGTCCTTTTTTGTAACAATAAATAAACGATTTTCACTTTCTCAAGATGAGCAAAGCTGACTTTATAAAACCGTTGCAAATGAACTTGCTTACTAACTGAAGTTTATAAACAACGATACTTTTCAGTCAAGAATCTACTAAATTTGTTTATTTTTACGTTAACTTTTTTTCTAACGTTTACCTAAACGTCCTTTTTTGAGACAATAAATAAACGATTTTCGCTTTCTCAAGCTAGTTGCTTGCATAGCTGACTTTGTAAAAATGTCGTCAATGCACCTGTTTCCGAACTGAATTTTATAAACAACGATACTTTCCAGTTGAGTGTAAACATTTCCATTTTAAGTTTAGTTTATTAAAAGAATCTAAAAATATCTTTATTTTTACGCCTAGTTTTCTAATGTGTAACGTTTATTTAAACGATAGATTGTTTAAACGTCTTTAATTCGTCCACTTGCCTGGTTTTCGGTGCTTTCTGCTGCCAACTTTGTGTTTTCTAAAGTTTAGTGTCAATAGTTCAAGTCCAGTTGCAAAATAATCCACTGAACAGTTGATTTCGATTTTGCGCAACTTTGCTTTGTTGAGTGAGTTGTTGCAATTTTTCTCTGATGATAAATTAGGCGAAACGCAATGTTCACACAATCGATGTATATTTTTCAGGTTCCTTACCCTCACCCTGTTATAGTTGCACAAAAATAAATTAAAGATTTTTGACTCCTCCAGTTCGTGCTTACGCTCGCCAACATCGAAACGATTCATAACAAAATTTCACTAGGCAATTGACCATTTCGTTCAACGTTACTGCTGCGTTTCTTGAGTGAATTTCGCCGATTTTCGCTCAAAAAAACTAATTTATTCGGCTCACCCTTGAGCAGCAACAAATCCAGCCAATGTGGACAGTCTCTCACCTAATTTAAAAGCACTCTTAATCCGACAAAACGAAATCATTTATCAAATCGTCTGTTTCCATCAATTACCGACAACAATGGCGGAACAAATGCAGATCCCTTTTGTAAAGTGATATCAAAACCACTTTAAATACATTTATCCCTTCGGAGTTTATGCGGCTCTCTGTTTTTGTATGAAACAGGAAGGGATCGTAGTGGATTCTGAGACATCCGCGTTTCATGTGCATCTGTTTGGTTTGCGCGGTTTTCAACTTTTTTTGATAGGAAATTTTCCAAAAATCGTGTCGCTGTGCTGCAACAATCTCACATGCTTTGAACGTATCCGATTCAGCTTCGATAAATTTCCGCAGCTTTGCCGTATTAAAATCTCATTCCTCCGACCATTAGCCAGCGCACAAAGTGTGCCGTGTTGGGGCACAATGCCTTGAAAGCACATAAGGGCTTTTAGGTATGATTTATCTGTTTGCTATAGCTTGTCAGATTCGCCCGTAAAAACCTTACATAGGCGGTTATGAGGTTTTAAACAGATGCTGATGGCAGGTATTTTCACAGCCTCCATTAGACTAAAGATGGGCCTCAATCGACGTCATTTCTTGGACGAGAGAGTTTTTTAATTATATTTTAGCCATTTGCTGGTAATCGGTGAGCAGAGATTCCAATTGAAAGAACTCCTTCGGTTAATGGAAGGCACATTTGAATAGAAGCATGTCTTTTGGTGTTTTAGTTTTCGCTCAGGTCAAGCATTTGAAGAAAAATCACTTTAAGCTGCACTAAAAGAAATCAGCTCTTTTGCCAATTTTTGTATGTAAGTGGGTTTTTACGTCGATAGCCAGCTCCATTTCTACCAGGTTTTCTTCGTAGCTTTTTCCAGTTCGCCCAATAAGGCTAATAAAGCTGCGCTGCTGCTTTTACAGCCCAATATGGAAGGCGAATTTGCGATAGAAACTTGCCCTTAAGGCCAAATTTTTTTAAGATGTAAAAACTCTTATGAAGCAGTTGTAGTTGATTTATGCGAACTTTAACGTTTTTTCCTAGGCGAAATATTTTTCCAGCCCTTACTCTTGAAAGGATTGGTTAAAACTTTCCGGGCTCGGCACGATATAAACTGAAATCAAAAAGCGTTCTATACTGTCAATCTATTTTGCTTGGTGATCAAATATGAAACTTTTCAAAATTTGTAAAAAATGTTTAAAATTCAGAATGTCGATGGGAGTTGAGATACGCAGCATGTAAAGAACAATTGAGCACATCGACGTTCTGATTTTTAGAGAATATGTTAATGCGTTGATTGGTTAAGTAGCATTTGCGATTTTCTTTAAGATTCTTAGGCTTCTCATTTTAATTGAAACTGGGCAACAAGAAACTGAATTGCCTGATCAATTAAGTGACAAACAGTTAGGCTTTTGAAGCTAAAGCTTCATCACTTGTCATACATTAAAATTGTAAAGTTTTCAATGTGAAAATTGGTGAGTAAAATTAAATGCTTTGATAGGAAAATAACGATCTTTACCTAATTTTTCATACATCTAGAAGAAGTCTGAACAAAGCTTTCCAATGCGGAACTTATGCATAAGATTGTGCTCGAAAATTTGTGAAAAATTTCTTAAAGTCAGAATGTTAATGGGAGTTGCATCGTGCAAACAGCTTTCAAAGATCATTCAAGCATATCGATGTTATGATTTTTAGACAAAATATTAATGGAGATTTTCGACTTTAACAAAACATTTTCCTATAGCTGATATCAATTTTTCTTTCAAAAGAGTACAAAATTAAACTGCCTAATCTGTGAATTCAAAAGCAAAATTATTCTCAGAATCAGTTTCCAGTAAAATTAAAGATTTTCAAGAAGCAATAAACATTTTTACAGCTACAAGTTTTTCCACATTCTAAAGCCTCAAAGTGTAAAATAAAAAATAAAATTATCTGCTTCTTATACCCCCATCTACTGCCGATTTCCATACATATATTTTTTTCCCAAACAGCTAATCATTCAACAAGAAACACATTCTTGTATGTTCCGCTTGATGTTCGCACTCCTCAGCCGCTAGTCGAGTACAGATGCGAAATCCGCCAGCGAATAGAGCCGATAGAGCATTTAAAAGCAGGCAAAACACCAATCTGGTGAGCCCTTAAAGGGCTCTAAGAGCCGGTTTCTCTAACCGATG
This sequence comes from Dendroctonus ponderosae, assembly GCF_020466585.1. Classification (NCBI taxonomy): domain Eukaryota; kingdom Metazoa; phylum Arthropoda; class Insecta; order Coleoptera; family Curculionidae; genus Dendroctonus; species Dendroctonus ponderosae. The sequence continues at coordinate 4,773,344 of NW_026018916.1, forward strand.
GGCGGACTGATGACGACGAGGCGGAGCCTGTACAGAAGTGCTAACTGGCAGCTAATGGACCGAGATAATCGCTTGTCTTGCAGTAAAAACAGATTGTTAACGCGTACTTTACTGCGATCTGGGAAAATCGATCTTTCTACGAGTGTTCTATGTGTGTGTGTCTGGGTGTTTAACGTGGAAAACTTGTTGGTGATGTTATCGAAAGTGGCTAAACGGACATGAGTGAAACTTTGCAAAATTCAAGTGAGTAGAAATGCCAAGAAATTTGCCTCAAATTTGATTGTTTGGATCGCAACTATTCTTTGGCAACGCGCTTTTTTAGTACCTAAGTCGTCCCAGGAAAGTGTAATAATCCATGGCGATTTTTGGTCAGAAAACTAAAGTATGCTTGATTTTGCCGACAAAATCTCCTTCAGAATTGCATGTTTCTAGTTACAACTATGCAAAATTTCCAATTTTTTTCAAGTTAACAGCTCTTTGATATTCACTTCAACACTGGAGATTCTGGAGCTGAACCCCGCAATTTTTTGCTTGAAATCGACACCCAAATGATCATTTTTCAATCTAAGATTCGACAATTGCAAAAGTTTTCAGCGTTTTTTTTTGAAAAATTTGTCGGGTCCGCAAATTTTATTAATAATTTTGGTCAATTTATTTTATTTTACAAAATTGAGTTTGGGCCAAGTCCAAAAGCCGCTGAATTTTATACGAATTCTTCTAGAACTTCTTGTAGTCACTCTATATAGTCAAATAACCTAAAGAAACCATCCTAGAGAAGAAATACTCAGCTCTATATTATGTCCTCCCTATTATCCTGTGTTAAAACTGTGCTATTCCAGAATGGATATAATGAACACAACTTCCCCTCAGATATCCGAGTGCAGCTCAGAAGCAAATGAGGCCAGATTCAGCTCAGAAGAGAGCAGCTTGGACGTGTTGGGCTCCAAAGAGGCGAACAAACACTGTGATAACACTAGTACAAACAAATTCTCCATAGATAATATTCTCGGTTTAAATCGGGGCAGTGGTGAAGAAACCCCGGGGGTTGAGAACGTTGAAAATGACAGTGAAGAAAGTGACGAAGATCGGAAAAGGGAACCCATCAGGTTCATCAAACCGACTCCCATTAATGCGGCTAATCGCGCTGGTATGCAGCTGCAAATTTTCGGAAAAACTTCGATTAAACATGGAATGTTTGCAGATGGCTTATATCAGTCGATCCAGGAAAGGCAGAGGCTGCACAGACCGGATCCGCTTCCGCCGGAACCAACTAGTCATTTTCTCGACTACATCCAGAGCCAGAAGCTCGTCCAGGAACAATCAGCTTCAGCGGAAGGCAACCTTTTGTCTTATCAGCTTCAGCAAAGCGGTTCTGGGTCTATTTTGTATGGAAGCTGGTTAGCTGGACCGTCGGACATTAAGAGCTCTAGTCAACTTTTTGGTTTACCAGGTAAGATTGGGGACTGGAAGACTCCAATAAAATGGGAAATTGGGCGAAGATAAAGATTATTGAGTGTATTTAGTAGTGTATCAATGAAGGAAACTTTAATGTTTGTTATGAATTGCAAAGCATTATTTTCTTGCAATTTTTCAACAGTCGGTCCTCAGAACTCGAAAAATATTCTAAAAACACATTTACTTTAATCTTTGTTCACGATCAGATTTTTAAATTTTTAAGAATTTTCTAGAATTTTTTCCTAAATATACCCATAACTTTTGAAGAGAATATGAGACGAGAAAAATTGTTGTCCCAATATCCCCTAACATCCCTAAAGATATGTCGGTACATTTATGGAACAGACAGTGTTTGTGTGAATTCTTTGGATTCTTAGATGCAAATTCTAGAAAGAAATGATTTAGATTTTTAGTACGCCAATAAAGAAAACCATAATTTTTTTATTCATAACTTGCCTTGTTTGTAACTTTTTAATAGGCGCTTTTTGAAGTGCACAAAATTTTTGAAAAAGCATTTTAGAAATTTTTCCCATTCGACATCGACATGAAATAATATAAGGTGATATTGAAATAATTTGACAAATACGAAAATATTTCGATTCAGCCCCATTTGTCTCCTTTTTTTAATAGTTTCCCTGGTACAAGGCGTCAAAGTGTAAATAAAATTTTCGTTCTTCTTAATAGATTATTACCCAGTTTTACTACAATCAGAAGAAGTTTTCTTGGGGTTTTTTTAGATTGAGGAATCGAAATTTCCTATCGCTTAGTCTATAGTTGTTGTGTGGCTGCAATAGTTTAAAAGCTTAAAAAGACACTTTTTGGGTTGTTTTAAAACATCGCTTTTTTTGTTGGCAGCAGATTGTTCTTCTAAATTACCTAAATAAAAATGTGTTCTTGGTTCAAGTTCATATCTCTAACCGATTTCACATTAAAACTCAAGTATTTTTAAGTAAGTTAGTACAAAAAGTATCTCGAAAACGGTGAAGGATATCGACTTGCATCAAGTACACATTTTTTGTTTAGAAAATATCGGAGAACGAGATAATACCAGCACAAAAATGCTATTTAAAAACACAAAAAATGTCGGATGTTTTAACTGACTGTAGACTTTAAAAAACACCCTGTACTTCGGAAACTGTCTTCTAAGTCGAATTGGCCTGAAACTCAATATTTGTTTAAAATGAAAGATGTTTGTTTGAGCTTAGTTTTGAGCTCCGTGAGCTTCGCAAAAATTCTGTTGAATTGAGATCCGTTAGATTCTTAGGGCATCAATCAATCAATCAAAAACATTTATTTTTCGCAGCTTTTAAACAGCTGATTTTTCAAGTCTGAGAAATATGAAACAAATACATTTTAGCACCCAATCATAGATTAGCAATTTGATTCTGGTCAGGCTAGCAGATAAAAAAATCAGTTTCTGGCCCTATAGAAAATAAACTGGATCGTCGTAAACTATCTTGCTCTAAACGACTAGTTTTTCCCTAAAGCCTCTATTCCAGACATCAGATAAAAGTCGCAAATATTATGTATGCATGCATTAATATATTGGCAAAAAATTCAGAAGATCGTTGGTGGTCAATTGTTCATCACAGGCTTTTCGCGCAACGGAGCTCACATGGATGTTCTGACTTTTAGAGGGATTTACTTGAATCTTTTACCCAGTTTTTCATACTTTATAGCCAAATTTATCAGTGCCGACAGGCCGTTTTCACATGAGCCAAACATAACAAAAAAGGCCGTTTCAGTTGATTAACGGATCTAATTTCTGTCGGACCTGCTGATGAAAGTCCAGTTGTTTGCCCCTGTTGAAATGATAAATCCAATTAATAAGCTCCTATGCTATTACTTCGTATAATTACACGAAAAATCGCGCTCCTTCTTCCCCAAAAATGGGGCGGGTGAGAAGCGACCGGTTATTCCGTATATCACGCAAACAACTCGTTAAAATGAGATAATTTTTGCACCTTTCAAGAAACTGTAAGGGCGTTTAATGGAATAGCTGCCGTCAGATGTGAAAGATTGTTTATTGGGTGTTTGGAGCTTTTGTTTGGGGATGAATGAAAAGTTAGTAGTCGGTTTGCTGCTGGTCGGATCAATACCACAACTAGCAGCACGCATTCCAGCCAGGCCGATCCCACTACCAAGAACCGAACAGTTTCACGGAACTCTCTTCGCCTTGATCGCTCCTATTTGCTTGCCGATTAGCGCCCTTAAATATTTCAAACATACACCCAGAGACCACCAGTTAGTATAAAGTCCCAAAATGGGAAAATTAGCATCTCTAATAGAGAGTTTGTCTTAATACCAAAACAAACAGATAAATCACATAGTATGATTTGACACCCGGGTCTTAAACTCGCTTCCTAGAACGAATCCGAATGTGTGAAACCATAAAACTACATACGCGGCTTTAAACTAACTATTACGGGTTTTTTTCTTCAACAGTAGCGTTCAAGCTGTTTTTTCCACATTAGTTGCACTTTAAACCATCCTCAGAGGACAACTGAAAGTTGATTGATTTCTCCTCGAAAATCGAGATGATTGCGGAAAAACAATCTACTCTCTATGCCCATTCAAGTTCATCCAGGAACAACATCTCTCTTTTTTCATACTCCCGCAGATTTAGATAGAAATGCGCTAGTTGTAGCTTCATTTGCAGATTTTTTACCTCTTTAATAGCTCTTTTGCGTACAGGATCTCTCATTAGTGCGTCAAAATACGACGTTTAAGTAGTTATTAATTTTTAAAAGAAATGTTTTTTGTAAAAGCCATTGGTCATTAGGGGGCAATTTACCAGTAATTTGTAGTAGTAACTAGCTATAATTTTTTAGGAGATTTCGTTCAATAGAAAAAGTTTATTTGAAATGTTTGGTCCGAAAAATTTATGGTTTTCGAATTATTCGCTGAAATATGAACATTTTAAAGCTGCTGAGTTCCGCAGAAATTGGTGCTGCCTGCTACTAACTGCTGCGAATTTGAAAGTCGGTTTCCTGAGCTTCAAAACTGACCGAAAAAAACTATGAAGTGGCATGTTTTAATTCATAAACAGTTTTTCACAAACCTCCCAAAAAACCTGCAAAGTTGCATGTTTCTAAACTACAATAATTTGATTTTTTAAAACGAAACTCAGTGTTTTATTAATTTTCGGCTTTATTCTCAACTTTTTGGACCAGCCTGTGTAAGGAACACACTTTAAGTTCTGAAAATTTCATTCAAGTCGCCCAAAATCCGAATTTTTGATGAGCAAGTCAATGTGCGTAAGTTCGTAAAACGGACAAATGTGTAATTTCACTCAATTGCACGCTTTACTTAAAAAAATCGTAACTTTCAATTGAATTCTAGTAGAAACTTGAAATTATCAGGATTTATAGAAGCGAGTAGTATCTTTGAGTTTTACTATTTTCATTAAAATCGCAAAAAATCTGATGGTTTGTTGCAAAATTAATTCTGGCTGAAAATAACCAAGTTTACACCTTTGCACGCTTTCGTTTAAAACCTGGTAGCTTTCAATATAGATCGAGTAGAAACAAGAAATTTCCACCGTTTGTATAAAATAATTAGTCTTAGTCTTTTAGTTCTTCGGATTTTTTCAAAATCGTGTAAAATTGGAATAATTTCGAAATATGTCAACTTTGGTGTAGAATGACCAATTTCACAGATTTACACGCTTTCCTTCAATAAACGGTAACTTTCAACCCATTTCAGGTGAAAGTTGAAATTCTCATCATTCATAGAAGAGATTTCAGTCTTCAAGTTCTGAAAATTTCACTCAAGTCGCAGAAAATCCGAATGTTCGCTTACCAAGCGTAAATAGTGAAAATGTGCAATATCACACAACTGCTCGCTTTATTTAAAAAATTATAACTTTCAATCGAAATCGAGTAGAAACTTGAAACTTGAAAATTTCAGGATTTATATAGAAAAGACTTGAATCTTTGAGCCCTGTTATTTTCATTGAATTCCTAACCACGTCAATTTTGGCGTAAAATTACCACTTTTACAGATTTACACGCTTTCCTTCAATAAACGGTAACTTTCAACTTTCAACCCATTTCTGGTGAAACTTGAAATTCTCACCATCTATAAAAGAAATTTAAGCCTTTAAGTTCTGGAATGTTCATTCAAGTCGGACAAAATCTGAATGTTTAAATGCGTAAAACGTGCGATTTCATACAATTGCAGGCTTTACTTAAAAAAATATAACTTTCATTCGAAAAATAGTAAAAACTTGAAATTTTCAGGATATATAGAAGACCGCTGAGTCTCTGAGTTCTGTTATCTTCATTGAAACGAGAAAAATCCTGATGTTAGCTAGCAAAATCAAATATGGCCCAAAGCCCAAGTTAACACGCTTTTGTTTAAATCTTGGTAACTTTCAATACAGATCGAGCAGAAACTTGAATCTTCCACCATTTATAGCACAAACTTGACTCTTTTAGTGCAGAATCGGGCAAAATTAGAATGTTCTCTAACCACGTCCATTTTGGCGTAAATTACAAATTTTACATATTAACACGCTTTCCTTCAACAAACAGTAATTTTCAACCTATTTCTGGTGGAACTTGAAATTATCACCATCCATAGAAGCGATTTCAGCCTTTAATTCCTAAAAATTTCATTCAAGTCGCACATAATCCGAATGTTGGCTTACCAAGTCAATTTTGGCGTAAAATGTGCAATTTCACACAAAAACCTCCCCAATAAAACCTTTCGTTTTACCACCTATGGTGACGCTACTGAAGCTACTAAAGAGTCATATTTAAATGAAGATATTGACCAAGGGTATTACCATTGAAGAGCACAGGTGCTTTGGGTATCCGCTTTTGATTGATTGAGTAAACCCATGGTTTCCAACAGCGTTATGGATAATTAGAGCTTTAAAAATTTGCATTTGCCTATGGTGTGCAAGCTTTAGGCACATATACAGGGCGACTGAATAACGCATAGTAAATGGCCGCCGACTATGAGAACTGGATGTTTGCAACATTTGAATGGCGTGTTCAATAAGGTGTGAATCAATGCGAATTAGCATCTACATGAAGTGCGCTGGTAATAATTGGCGAAATGTGTTAATGGCTGTTTTATTATGCCTTGAATAGATGTTTTAAAGGCGAAACGTGACATCAATCGCTAGCATTGGCAGGAATCATCAATAAATTAATGAAACATGTGAGAATCATTTGCGAAACTGTATGCTTATTTGATTAAACAAAGGCAATGGAAGAAATTTGTTGATGTTGTTAAACAGGGTGCGATTTTTTAAATCCTCTGATTTTCCCACATTTGCAAATGTTTATTTCATGTGCTCTATAAGGAAAATTTACCTCTATTGATCGTGTGAGTTTATATTTTTAGCCAACTTGTTATGCAAAATGTGCATTGAAAAAAGCGGTCAATGAAGTCAAGTTTAGATACTTATTATGGATAAACTGCTGATGGAAGAGGAACCAAATTTACGGGTGTTCTATATCGAGCACTGAAGATTTCACGTTACAATACAACAAAAGTCGCTGAACATTAATAAACATCACGCACCAAAAAATCGATATCGAAACTTAGACGAAAATGTAGTATAAAAGCAAATAACAGAGGTAGAAAAACCGAGTAAAAAAATGTTTCTAGGCGAAAGATGTAGAGCCCTGGAAGAACTTTATGGTAATTTTGGGAAATTATCAGATTCAGTCGATTTTTCTTCTTTTGCAAGCAGTGGTTTCGTATTGGAGAGATATAGAGATTTAGGCCCTATTGTGTTTTTTGTAGAAGAATCGGCTTTATACGCCGGGTAAATTTTTGAGTTGTCCTTTGGACATTTTGCAAAATTTTTAAAGTTGATAAACTTTTCTCCTGTTTTTCCAAGCTTTTCAGATCTTTGTAACATGCATATTTACAGGAAAAATATGTTTTATCTACCATATGAAATTAATTCTCGAGTCGAATTTATGGCATTGATGCATTGAGAAATTTTTGAATTTGGGTGAATTTTTGCCATTGGCCACTGGTTTTTTAAAAATATATTATTGAAGGAACATACAAAATTGAACTATAAAATATTATGTTTTTATGTAAACATTCCGGCTGTATACTGTTTCAGTTCTGCGACTTCCTTAAGGCGCATTTGGCAAATTTTCAAATAGGATTAAGTTTCCTCAATTTACAAGCTATCGAAAAGATTAGAATATTTTCGATGCTATAAGAGATGAAGATTTGAGAAATTTTGCATTTTGTGCCAAACTTGGAATAAGAGACCCGGTAAATTTCACTTAAAAAATATTTGACACAGTTTTTGGTGAAATTTGCTTCGGTTTTTCACATACCAAAAATCAACTTTTCACATCTGTTTTTTCCGCTCAGAATAGCTTTCGACCTAAGGAACTCTTTAATATGCTTATTTAGCGTGTTTAAGTCGGATAATACGGAAGATATTGTCGGTCACAGCTTATTACCGCGAAAAATTCCCTAAAATTAGCAAAAACTTAAGAACAGAACAGTTCAACTTGTCCAGTCGTCAGCGTCTTTGCTAAGAAAATAGCGTATAAAGTCAAACGCTTTGCCACAAAAGAATCCTCAAACTTTTGTCTTTACTGTATGATTCTTAAGTGTAAAATTTCAGGTCCGAAGCCACCAAACAGACGATCGAGGAAACCCGGTTTAGACCGAAAACCCCGACAGGCCTACAGTGCAAAACAGCTGGAAAGACTGGAAGGCGAATTCAAAATGGACAAATATCTGAGCGTCAGCAAGCGCATGGAACTATCCAAAGCCCTCAACTTGACTGAGGTCCAAATCAAAACCTGGTTTCAAGTAAGGCAAAAAGTTAAAGTTCTTTGCCGGATATGCTTCGATTTTTTTGCAGAATCGTCGCACCAAATGGAAAAAGCAGCTGACCACGCGCTTGAAAATGGCCCAAAGACAGGGACTGTTTCCCCAGCATTATTTTTCACCTGCCGCTGCCTCTACCCAGCAATACTCAGCGCTGTTTCCTTCTTATTACTCGCCATTGATGTTCGGGATGCCTTCGGTGGAAGACGTCAATTTGGGCAGCCAAAACCCGCAGGAAAGCGCAAGAAGATAAGCGGGGATTGAGTGTAAATATTTGTAAATACACCCGAGAGTCTAGGGGTTGTTTCAATTTTTCAACCTCCTCCTGTTGGCTAACCAATGCCAATATCAAAGGCTTTATTAATGGGTATGAGAACTTTTAATAAAACTAGTTAACTGGCTACATGTTCGCAAAACAAACAACTTCATAAAAAAGCCACTCTGATTGAACTAATGCAAGTAGTTGTTGTCCTTCAACCAATTCACTACTGAGTCCAAGTGCTTCTTCCTCCACTTGATGCGCACCTTCATTTGATCCACTGAGCTTTGCAGAATGTTGGCCACTTGCTTCAGGTCGTTCTGGTGCAGCTTGTAGAAGGTGGTTAACTGGGCAGAAAAATATCAGTTGAATCAAGCAAGAGTAGAACACGCCACCAGGCAACTTACATCCTCCAAGTCGATTTCCGTGGAAAGCTGCGAAACGAAGTCATGGAAAATGGTGCTGAAGACTGGATAAATATCTTCGTAGGTGGAGTAAATGCGATCCCAGTTCAGCCGCAGGAACTGGAAGCCCGTTCGAACTCCCACAGGATGATTGATGGAAATCCACACGTTCTGCACGTTTTCCAGCGTCATGTTGCCATTAAGCGAGTACTCCAGGTATCTAATTTATTGAGACTTTTACCAACACATTTCAACCCCCAAACAGCCAAATACCTGTTGATTAGCCACGGATCGTAAGTGCAGCCCAAACTCAAATAGGCCGTTTCCAGATCGGCTGCAGACATTGAAGGCAGCCTGGTCCTGTTCCAGAGGAAATCCCATTCTTCCGGCCCTCCAGATTTTATTGCCGAACATTGAACTATGTACTTGTAGTCAACATTTACACTGACCCAAAAAAGAGTAATAAGCCCAGATTCTGAAGCCAACAATCTGAAGCATGGCTTACATGTTGTTGGTGTTCGCATTGTCTGAGTTCATCCAGTCCTCGTAAAGAGATCGCGCCCATTGAATGCACTTGGAGTATCTCAACTGGCAGGCGGAGGTGATGATCAGCAGGCGCAGCAGCTTTTCATTCTGAGTGTCTTCTGATGTTTCTGAGGTTCCCAGCTCGTCAAACATCGGCTTCACCAGTCTCAGAATGAAGTTGTCGTAGATACCCGAGTATTCGTAGTTGCTAATAATGACCCTAAACAAGCAAAATACGATTTTTGTGAAGGATTCTTCAAAAATCTGCACTTGAAAGAGTAAATCCATAATATCCCACTTGAAATCTGCTCAAAAATCGCGTATTGGTTGAAAGAGTTTCTGGGCCCTTGTGGAAGCATTTAGCGCTCATAGCTATGTGCTAATTGGTTAGAGATATTTCCGACAAAAAATCGAAAATTTGTCAAAACATTTTCTGCTATTTTAGTTCCAAAGCTGGGAATTTTCAAAGGAAATTTTTATTAATTAGCGTCTTTTTGATCATTTTATATAACTTGGACGAATTTATAAACATCATTAATCCTCAAAGAATGTTGCCCCTGAAAAATCGCCAAATCTCCTAAACTTTAAAAATAACTGATTTTTTCAAGAGCGTTCAGAAACGTACATAGTCCCACTAAAAAACATGCGGGAAAAGAAAAAAAGGCTTTGCCCCCTAAGAAGCCCTGAATATTTACAACAACATATTCTGAGGTCCCTTTGAACGAAATTTGCGCAAAATTTCGTTGGGTCATTATTTGAGCAGCGTGTTTGTGAAGAAAAAGTATTCAATTCTTCACGAAACACCTTCAGCACACGAAAAATTGTCATATCTCTGAAACCGTTACAAATAGCCGAATAGTCATCAAAAAGGATACGCGTTGGAACAATCTAAACAATCGAAATTCAATACTTCCAAAAGTTCCGTCGTAAAAAGTCCAAAATTGCTAGTTCCGTTGAGCCTGGTTGAATTTTGAATATCAACTGCTCAATTAAACCATGTTTGCTCTATGCTGAAAAAAATGTCAGCTCTGCTTAGCACTTTAGAGGGAAAATTTTGCAAACCGAGGCTGCCCAATGTCAATAGAGCTTTCAATAATATTTTTTTTATTCTATAAGTCCCTCGAGTTCAACTTAGCAGATGAAAAGTTTTAACTACTGTACATCACTTTTTGCCTCTTTTTTGGCCAACACCCTGTAAATAACAGTTCCAAATTATAATTCCATATATTCCATTTTTCAGTGTTTTCAAATATGACCGCAATTTTCCTACATTTCCCTCGGAAGATTTTTGGGAAAAAGTGATAGGAGAGAGAGGAAACTTTTTTTCCGTCTCCGACAACATCTGTTTTACATGGATATAAAAATGATGCATCGAAAAATAAACGCCCAAATTGCCGAAAAGCACTGCATGCTCAAGATTAGCTCGAAATCGTACATGTTTTCAGTGACCATTTTATTTTAATCGCTCTGTATATGCCGTTTGATAGTTTAAACGTGTTACAATCAACTGATTGAACACAGAAGGCTTTCAACCGATTTTTTAATATTTTTAAGGAAAAAGCTGCAATTTCAAGAACTAAGTAAACACCCTGTATAGGAGGTGTGAACATTTTTGCAAATTCTTTACTTATTTTGGGATTTTAGTAGTTTTTAATGCAAAAAAGCACCCAATCCAAAAATGCTTAAATGAAATTCATAACTTAAGAAGGTATGACTCTCCGTTTACTATTAAAAATCCATCCATGTAGAGCTGCAGTTTCCAGCTTCTCTGTCGATTGATTGCAAATTGAAAATGGAAATTAAAGCACACTCACACTGTAGAATTGAGTCGTACCTTAACTCTTCCATATTCCTCAAGGCCGCATACCACGGAACGTAATTTTTCTCTTGAATGGTCAAATACTTGACCAAGTTGAAGGCAACTGTGTAATTCAAATAGCCGATATTGGCCAACTGGAAGGCGTCATCGATCAAATGGCCCCTATTGGAAATGGGGATTTTGTTCGGGTTTCTTCGCAACTGGTTGCTCAGAAGGTTCCAATTGTGGAAGTCGTAGTTAACTCTGAAGAAACCTGCAGGAGAACCCGCAAATTACAGCAATTGGAAGAGTGGCTGGGAAGAACTTACCAGTTTCTTCTATGTTGACCAAAATCCAAGATTCATTGCCTACATTGGACAAGTTGAGTGCTTTTTCTCTCACGTTCTCCAGCCAGGTGCTTTCGACGTTTCGTTCCTCCCGGGTAATGTAGGTGATCGGTACGAACCACAACTCCTCAAAGTTGCTTTTGATGTCTTCGGTTAACTTCGTTTGACTGATCGTTGCGATTCCTGCCAAATCGCCGGTTACTAGTCAATTTTTTTAGTAAAAAAACTCACCGGAACTGTAATTCCTCCTCACGGATATGCAGGGATAACCGCTTTGAGTGGTCCAGGAATCCATCAAGGCTTTCACTGTGACATTTTCCGGGATGAGGCTCTGGTTGTGGGCTCTTTTGGTGAATAAACCCCACAGGTCGTCTTGGTTGGTTGATTTGAACGAGCTGAAAATACCAAAGCAAATTTATGTTGTTCCTGCTGAAAAAATTCAGAAAAATAAAACGTAGTGGATGTTAGAAACTGAAGTTTATCGGCGCTCAGAACCCCAGAAAATACTGGCAAACTGTGTCTTTTATGCAAAAAGGTTAAAAGAAGGATTTTACAAGAAAAGTCGTCGTCTTTACAGTTGAGTCTTCTTTATCGTCTTTTTAGAGCGTTTCACCTTTGAATTTGGGACAAAATCGAAACAAAATTATCTTCTTGGTTTCGACAAAATTTAGGTTTCCTCAAAAAACGACCAGAGAAAGCAAAAGCATGTAATCAAAATTTGGAAAACTCGTCACCCTCATCGCTCTGAAATTTTTTTGTTTCATCAAAATTTCTGGATTTTCCCGTTTTAGACCAAATCAAGCAATCGTATGCGCAAAAGCAATATGTTGAGGGCTTTTTTTTGTTAGATGTTAAAATTCCATCATCGGCCATGAGTTATATCCCATTAACCAATGAGATGAAGCTCATTAACCCAGAGAGCTGCAACGACCCAAAAGCGCAACAACACAGTGTTACTCAGGCCTAAAGCGCGACGCACCTTCATTTTGGGAATGTGACATAAGTTAAGTTGAAACATTGAACTCAAGTACTCGTCTTTGCAACTTACAATTTCTTCAAATAGTTGTGCAGTCCCTTCTGGAACACCTCGTTGGTAAGCGTATGGTTGAGCATCTTCAAAATACTGCTTCCTTTCTTCGTTACTATGTAGGTGTCGTAGATCTGCTCGATTTGAGCATTGCTGCTCACCTTGCTCTCTATGCTCTGCGTCGATTTCAGGCTGTCGAAGTAGAGCGTTGTGTAGGCGTTTCTCAATTGCAGACTGCTGTAGACGTGCCATCTGGGCCGAAGCTGCAGGCACAGATTGCGGCTGATTAGCTGCAGTAAAAACGTGCTAAAGTGGTCACTTACACTTGCTAAAGTGACTTCGGCCATGAAAGTACCAAAACCCTCATTGAGCCACAAGTCGGACCACCATTCCATCGTCACCAGGTTGCCGAACCACTGATGCGCAAGTTCATGGGCGATTTTCGCAAAAATCACGCTCTTGGTTTTGATGCTGCGCGACAATGGATCAAAGAGCAAAGTGGATTTCCTTCAGAGAAAAGCATAAAAATTCACCAAGTCAAAAAACAAAACTCACATAGACAGAGTGTCTCAATGAAGATGGAAACAACGTGAAGGACTTTTTTGCTTCGGGTACCCAATAGTGACTTCAGGTGTAAACCCAGCTTGGTACGACTTTGCGAATAGGGGCAATTCTCTGTATTTGAAGATTAATGAGCGCTATCGGAAACAATTACTAGAAAAAGTAAAACAGGTCGTACTGGGCTCAACCTGGTTTACATCTGAAGTTGTACAATGTGGCTATTTCCATCTTTAGTAAGACACACTGTACTTGAAGTGGATCAGCCCCCAGTTCTCCATGGCATCCATTCCAAAGCTCGGTATGGCAATCAGGTCCAATTTAGGCAGCGGGTATTTTATGCCAAAGTACTGCTCCAGAAAGGGCATTATTTCCAGGGCAGTATCCAGAGCATACTGCGCCTTCGGAAGATCGTCCTTTGGGGCCCACACTTTAAACACCGGCCCAGTGGCGGAAGTAGCCGAAATATATCCAAAGTCGCAAATCGTGAAGGCTAGCAGATAAGTAGACATGGGCGGGGTGGCCTCAAAGTGGTCCCAAGCCCATCCTGTTTCGTTTCTATTAAAAAGGAAACTTGAAGTGATTTAGCTGTTAAGGTACCAACCATGTTCGTAATGGCTGTGGTGCGTACAAAGCTTTATGTTCCACCTAATGGCTTTCAAGCCACAAACAAAATGTACAATCCGACTAAGTAAGTGAAGAAGGTGGAAATGAAAAATGTATAAAGGAATAAAAGAGTGAAGATTCTTTCGTATGGACAGAAATAGTCGCTGTAGAGAGCAACTGGTGGGTAACAAATTTGTGGCATAAAGTGGACAAACTTTAACGCACGAATCTCTAAAGCAAATTGTACCTACATGGGTTCAATGGCTTTCAGAGGCATATTGGACAGTACCGTCATATTGGTTCTTCTGGCTACGCTTATTTCGAATGAAGCTTTAAACGCCGGTTCGTCAAAGCATGGGAAAACGGTCCTGGCGTAAACTGAGGCCAGTTGAGTAGTGGCTAGCCATCTAAAAATGCCGTTTTTTAAGCGCTGGATAAATGAAGCAAAACTTAATTTCCTTACTTAATGTTCCCACTCAGGTCTGTGTAGCTGGTTCGGTAGAACCCGACCAGATTGTTGGTAATGTTTCCAGCAAACTTTAGGTCGACAGTGTAGGTTTCGCCTTTGAACAGTCGCTCCGCTAGGAAAATCGTCAGCTTGGAGTTTGGGACGTTTTTAGTGATCTCGGATATGCCCAGCGTTCGTAACTCGGATGTAACAAAAACCTGAAAAACAGTTCTCAGTTGAATGGGAAAACATTTTTTAAAAACTTTGCACGCTGATTTTTTCTTGGAAAGTTTGAACATAAAATAGGTTTTTCAAAATTTATTATAACTTTCAAACAATTCATTTAATTTCGTCCAAATTTTGTAGGTACACATTGTACTGTAGCAGATACTGATGAAATGGATGAAATAGTGTTTTAGTTCAGCATCGGTAGTAAACATTTGAAAATAATAATATTTTTAAGTTTTCTGGTCGTTTCTAAGCAAAATACTGTTCGTGCAAAATTTCAATTTGGCTCTTCGTTTCTGATAATTTTGAAATAAAATTAGTATCGGTTCGGGCCCTCTGACATCACAATTTGCAGCCACCAAAGCAAGCAGTTTAGGATTTCCCAATAAAAACGTAACAATAAAATGCCTTAAATAAATATAAAATAAAATAAATAACAAAACCTCATGATATAATTGAAAATACAAAAAATGTAATTTATAAAATTCCTTGCGAATGCAGCAAATTTTATATAGGAGAAACCTCAAGACCATTACACAAAAGACTCAAAGAACACCAATCATACATAAAAAACAGAGAATATCATAA
>NW_026018916.1:4788861-4820111 GCF_020466585.1 Dendroctonus ponderosae
AATTGGAATTTTCTCTTACAGCTTGAGCCTAAGTGTGTCGCAGGATACCCTCTAGGTGATAGTTCTTGATTACTTTTTGATAAATCATTTGTTCTTATTGCGAAATAGAAGCACTATTTATCAATCAGTAATAAAAGACGTGAGGAAATTCTGTCTTTTTCAGTTTTTTTAATTTCATTCAAAAATTTTTGAGGCGAAATACCAAAAAAGAAGTTTGTAAAAAAATGAATCCGCCTCAACAATACAGAACTTATCTACAATAAAATGCCTTTTAAACTGGAAATTAAGAAAAAACAAATAATATTAAATTAAATTCCCAAAATTGCAAACACCAACTTTAACAGATTTTTTAGTTTTTTGCAAATGATTATTACTTGATATTAATTTCATATCAAGTGATTGAAAAAACGGCCTGTTTTTTTCAATTTGCCCAATTAAATGTTCATGTGATTTTACAGATGCTTTATCAAGGGGTTTTTCAGATGCTCCCATACAGAAAAATCTAAAGGCTCCAGATCGGATGATCTAGATTGCCTTATGGAGGGCAGCCAATTTCATCCAATGAATCAAAAAATGTTCGTATAATACGGCAAGTTTAAAAAACTTCTCAATCTCTCTCTTAACTCAAATGCAACAGTGATTGGGATTAAAAACTCTTCGCCGAGCAAAACTGGCTTCATCTGTCCAACTAATTTTCCATAAATTCCAGAAGCCAGTTGAAGATCCTGTACTGGTTGCATTTGATGCTCCTTTATGTTTTTCTTGCACAAAAACTGATAATTGTCTTATTTATATTAAGATTCAACCAAAAATTATCTCACAAAACTAGATTTTTCCAGACTCCCACTGTATTTCTGTTAAGAATAAACTGTATATGAAAATCGCCCCAAAGGCCAATAAATTCTCACCTTTTCTGAAACAGCCTCAGTTACAGCTTCAGTAGTAACTTCTTCAGTGGTTACATCAGTATCGCTGCTTCCTTCTTCTGATTCCGTCACGTCTCTTCTGGACACATTGTGACTCTCCTGAGCCACTTGTTCTCGCTTAAAAGACACCACTTTGATCTGCGACTCGTCGATGGACAATTCCTCATCCCAGTTGAGGATGATCTTATTGGTGGTTGCGGTGCAATTGAACTAGAAATTTCATCAAATCATCGTCCTGATCTATGCTTGCCCTGAAAGACCCACCATAATCTTCACCTCGCCGGTGAACGTGAAATTATTGGGCCCAATTTCATCCAGCAAAGGGTGCAGCTTGAGCCGATAGTGGATGGGATGCAGATACCGAGGAAGACGCACATCTTTATTGGAAACCTCCTCGTTGATTGTTTCGTTCAGGAGTTGCTCGATATCAGTAACCTCCCTTTGAAACTGCAAAAAATCAGATGATCTGGTTTATTAGAGAGGCCGGCAGCATGACCCGATTTACAGCCGTTTGACTTAGTTAGATGGTGCAGGTTTTTTGCGCATAATTAGTGTGTTTCTCTGACCTGGAATCGGCTCGAAACAAACCTTCTACTAATTAAATTCGTCAAGGTAAAAACCACATGTTAGTGTCATAGTAATTTGAATCTATTAGCTGCAGTTGAATAAATAAATACATATTTTAAAGAGAGTGTAGTATACAATGTGTAATGTGTAACAAATCAATTTGTTTTCTCAATGTAATTTTAAAACAGCGGCTTTCTTAATAGATAATTGTTAATCAGCTACAGCAAACCTCAGATTTAACATTTTCTTCTTGGTAGTTTCGTCTACTGAGGAAACCTTCATCAGGCTTTTCATCCGGTTTTTTCAAAACAAGCGTTTGGTTGGTAAATTTATTTGGAAAAATTGATGTAATTCTAATTTGATTTACATACTATATATAGGGTGAGCCAACGAAAAAATGTGCACAAAAAATGGTCCAGATCCTTACCAATTGCATTTTAGTGCTGGGTCCATAATAGTACATAAGAATAATGACGACGCATAAAGAGGCCAAAGCAACCACTACGAAGGCGATGGCTTTTTTCGTGGTAACAAAGCAGCCACCGTTTCGGCTATATCGGAGTCCATCATTGATCGTCTCGTCCGAGATGAATTCGTTCCTGCTGGAAAATGGCCCGGTTGAATTTTTCGCCATGGCTAATTTCTGAAACATTTTTTATTTGTACAGCAACTGTCGGCCCAGTCCGATAATGCATAAAATACTATTTAAATAAGACGTAATTAGCCGTAATCGAGCGCATCCAGTAAACAGGAAGCGGCTAAGAAGTCACTTTAACAGGTTTTTTTGCGCGTAAAAAAATGGCTGATTGCTGAAACAAATATGTACAGAATCTGTGAAAGTTACTAAGTGAACTTGCTGGAAATGATAGTCAGAGTTTATAATCGCACTTTGGAGATCAAGTTTTCTTTGAAAGTCGGCTCTTTTAAAATTTTCATTACTTCTTGCATAACATTGGAAAAACTATCGATCAATACTGGTATTGATTTTTGATTGAAGTGGTTGTACATTATTTTGCAATGTTAGTTACACAAAAAAGAGAGCAATTTTTACTGCAAAATTGCCTTTATCTTTCATGTTTTAAACAGCAAGTTAGATTTTTGGATTTTTATACCTTTTGACTAAAATTCAATCAACTTACTAAATTAATCCAATTAAGAAAATTTTAAAGTTTTTACGCACGCTTTTAACGCACATTTATTTTGTATTTTAAATGATCTCGGATATTAAAAAAGTTAGGCTTTTGCGACAATTGCTTAAAACCGAAAAACCCTAAATAACCCTCGTCAGTTTCACTATCTTCAGAACTTAACAAAGTTGCCATAAAAACAAATTTTAAACCACTCTTTAATCAAATATTGGCGATTGTACACTGAAAAACGCTATTTTCATATAAAATTATATCCGGAAAATTTTCGCTTATAATCGCAGAATTGAGTTTTGTTTCAAATTGTTTCAAACTCAAAAAATATAATTTTCTGAAATTTTCCAATTTGCCAGTTTTTTTGCATATTTACGGTCACAGATCACAAAAACCTTTAGATTATCTGACATTCCGTTTACATTCTACGGCTATAAATTAATGAAAGTTGAAAAATTAATTTCGTAAAAACCGCAAGAAATTTAACGATAGAACTTCACAAATTTTCCCAAGTTTTTGTTGCAACGTAAGCTAAAAGACCGCCTTTCATTTCGAGCCATAATGTTAAAGATCGGAGATTAACAGCAAAAATTGAGTATCCAGAATTGGTTCTCGGTTTTAAAATCATCTTTGTGTTCTGGTAGTTTTCTTTAAGTTCAACTCAAATCAATTTTCTCCTTAATGCCAGCTGAAGAATGAATTATATTTAATTCAATTTAATTGAAAAGCAAGCGACACGAAAACAGCGTTTTTTTACCTTTTCTTCCGTTAAAAATCTTCACAACTGTTCGAAATGTTTCAACTTCAACTACTAAATCGGTCTTAAAACTCACCTAAATGATTTTTAAGAGAGTTAATAATAATAAATTGTTCTAATTCTACCAAACCGAAGTTTGCAACTGATTTGGATTGAAAAAAATTCTTCAAAAATTATAATCTTCATACATTTTTCGGTAATTTGCTAATGAAAGCAAGTTTAGTTAATCGTTTATTTCTTGTTTACTGTCGCAGAAACAAAAAACCTACAAGAGGCTAAAAATTGTTTTTATATTTTAGAATCCAGCACTTCGCAGGAGAATAGAAGAAATATAATGTTTAAGATCGGAAATCGGTCTATTTATTCCTACTTTTCTTTAAGATCAATTGAAAACTATTTCCTCCTTAATTGATTTCAAATTGAACTTTTTTCCCCTTGCCTTTTTTTAAGGCTCAAAAAATTCATCACAACTGTTCAAAGCTTCCCAATTTTGGAAAACGCCTGAAATCGTTCTAATTAATTAAGTGTTCCTCTAATTCTAAAAAATTGAAATTTGCAGCTGCTGATTTTGATTGAAAGAATTTCTTTAATAAAAATCGCATAAATTTGGTGAAATTTGCTAATAAAAGTAAAATGAATAAGTATTTTTTTGATTAATTGAAGTTAAAATAAAAAAATCGCCGATTGTTTTGCACATGATACCAAACATTGTAAAACCGCAAAAAAAGGTTTAGTTTAGGTGTCTTTTCTAAAATTCTGTAGTTACTTTTGAAAACAAATTCAAAACGACTTCCTGCTTGATTCCAGCTGAATACCAAATTTAATATAATTGATTTAACATTGAATAACCACTTAGCGATTGGTTTGCAAATAAAACGGCATTAAAATGTCGTTTTTCTTCCTGATCCTCCAAACAAATTACCACAAGTGAGTTAATAATCGCCAAGTCTATAACTGAAAGTAGAGCCTGATGAATTTAATTGAAACCATTGAAAAAAGCTCTGCAGCGTTTAAAAATTGGTCGTTTTCCAATGTAGATCCTGTTAATTGCTTGGGAGCGCCGTTCAATCGTTCAAACTGTTCAAACATCTCGGCCCGTTTCTGCTCAGCAAATTATTGTAAATTCGATATCCAACCAATTATTGACTTGGGTTTTTGGCCCGTAGTATAGAAAGTTTCACTTTTTCAAATTACCAATTCATGGTTCTTCTTACCTCGGATATTGAAACAACTCACAAAACCAGGCAGTATTTGATCAGGCACACCATTTGAACAAATATTACTCACTAACACTTCACACTAACCGAAAAACTGATCGAGTTCCGAATTGGTTCGAAATTTTTTTGGTAAAATCGACTTTGTCTCCTAATTACCATTTATCTACATTCAGTCGATAGGTCACAGTAAAGATGAATCCACTTGGTGGGTATACTAATTTTGGTCATGGTATGCTCGCACGTGATAATCGACCAATGGTGTTATTAACGACGAGCAGTTTTTGCGCTGTAAAATATTAACAATTTATTGGAATTTCCGAGATTTTCAGCAAGCCAAGATTGGTGGGTTTCGTTGCTGCATGTGGAGAAAACTGTTCACTTTCAATTTGTACAGTTGTAAAGATGCTACTCATAAATTATGTGCGATTAGTGGGTGTCAATTCAAACTGCACAAATTTTGAACAAATAAAACGTTCCGGGACTGGAGATTTTTGGAAAAATGCTCGAAATAAGGCAGGAAAAAATCAGTCTCAAGACTGCCCGCTAGTCAATCAGATGCGGAATTTGGCCCATGTTTTCCCAACAAACGCATTTTATTATTAGTTTTTTCACTTAAGCAATTCGCCCTGGTTACTCTCAAAGCTTTCGTATCCCAACGAACTACATACATCCAAGTGAAATGAACCCCAATCCACCATAAAAAACCACAATTCGCCAAACAACGAAGCGTCCACGAAAACTCTTCATTATTACAGTTGCGTAATCCTGATTGAAAAGATTTAATGAATTTAATTACAAAATTACCCTTGAAATATTCAGTATTAAAGAGCTACCTGCGCTATTGTGAACCAGTTTGTTGAGACTCATGCGAATTCAATATCAAATAGCTCAAATGCCTTGCTACGCCACTGCATTCTACTGGGAAAATTAACGAAAATCACCCGCGATATTTTAAGGCAGAAAATCGAAGTTTCAACTTTTTTCGAAGGATTAAACAGGGTGTTTCTAGATGTTATGTACAAAGGAAAAAGAGCAATTGTTTAGGTTTATTAAGATAAAAAACATCCTAATTATGTGATTAGGAGAACACTTTCTTGAATTTTAAACACTTTTCACAGTCAACTATTTCAAGCATTCAAATTCAAATACTTTCGTAGAAATTATATGATTAGGAGAAAAGATTATCCAAGAGGAAAATCGAGTGAAAATTGCGAAAAAACTGTACAAATT
The DNA here is from genome assembly GCF_020466585.1 of Dendroctonus ponderosae. Lineage (NCBI taxonomy): Eukaryota > Metazoa > Arthropoda > Insecta > Coleoptera > Curculionidae > Dendroctonus > Dendroctonus ponderosae. The sequence goes on from NW_026018916.1 coordinate 4,794,698, forward strand.
TAAACCGTGAATAGGCAAAAAAAATATCATTCAATCACAGTCAGGCGTTTGCTGAACGACTCGAACGAACGAATTTTTCGGTTTTTGGAATGAAGAATTCTAGAATGTAAATATGTTTTTCAAGGAGAGACTGAAGAACGAAATTTTGAAAGTGCACGTGCATGTGTGAACTTATTGAGAAACCGTCACTCGATCCCAGCCTGTTTAACCACTGAAGTCCTTCCTCACTGTGGTACTTTCTGCACAAAAATGACTGCAGCACCTAGAAAATTTAGGCAGAAAAGTGGGTCTAACTAAATGGTAAAAAAATGAACAATCTTATAATTCTCGCGATTATTTCGCGTGCCGAATGCTGTAAACGTAAGAGCCAAATTTATATCAAAATTATAAGTTTAATTATAAATTTAAGTAAATAAATCTATTCAAAATTACAGAAGCAATAAAGAAAGACCCGAAAAAAAAGGTTTGCACCAAGTAGATCGGAACCGGTACGCGGTTTTGCTCCCATGCTTATATGAAGTTTTAGTCGTAGAATTTCGATTCTTTGGTGTAGCTATACGTGATTTTTTGATAGAAAGTTTATGGAAAAGATCAATACTAAAACTATGCAGAACAATTTTTGTCTCATCCGGCTGTTTTAATTGGAAAATTGTCCTTTATCATATATTTCAATCCTTCTGTTTGAGTACTTCGGAGCAAGAGGCCTCAAAAAATCGACAAATTTGAAATTGGCGCCGGTCCATTGCCAAACAGGCGGCAAATTCAAATTGTTTCGATGCCAAATAACGCAAAATTTCTACTCAAGCTAACAAACAAAAACAACTCACTATCTGCTGTTTCGACTTGAGGCCAGATATTTGAATAGGCCTTCTCGACTAGTCAGATAAAACACACATTTTTTGTATTAATTAGCGATAGGTTCCGCTCATTAAAGACATACGAGAAAAGCGTATTAGATAAGGTATAAAGCGAAGGCCAAAGTACATGTATGCACTAACCATGATGATTTTCGTGTCCACAATGTGTTTCATTGAATTTATTTGGAAATAGACTAACGAAGCGAAGCGGTAGGTAATCAAAACAATCAAAAAATTCCCCGCTAATTAAGCCGAATTTCGTTTTATTATGGAATTTATTATTTTTTTCTTCGGGTAAAGGCCCTATAAATCGCCCAATTTTCATCATCTAACCAGGCAAACTTGTCCAATTATGAATTAAAACAGTTATTCTGTTGATTTGTGGGTTTAATTAAGTCCCGGCGATACCGTGCGAATAACAACAATAAAACGGCTGCAGTTATCATCAATTAAGCAATTGGTAGGTGCTGCAAACAGCGCATTAAATCACACTTGGTAAATTGCATAACATAAAATGACCATTACACTCTTAAATTGTTCATGCACTTGTCCAAAATGTCCTTTTTCACATTGGCGTAATCAGGATTCAGCTGCAGGACTTCGTTGGCTGTATCTATAGCGTCCGGATACTTCTTGCACTTCATCAAACAGTAGGCCGACTTGAACCCAGTGCTCGCATTGGATTTCATCCCAACTTTCCAGGCCTGCTGGTAATTTCTGGCCGCCTCTTTATACTTGTGCTCCTTCTCGCAAATGTAGCCCAAATACTCCAGCGCTTTAATGCAAGCCTTGTTGTGCTGCACCACTTTCGCTATCAGCTCATTGGCCGAATCCAGCTTATTCGACTGGATATACTGGTCGGCTAGCAGCAGCCAGCACTTTTCCAGATAATGCGCGTCCTCAAAGTTCCACGCGTTCTTAACCACCCGTTTCAGTTGGTTTTTAGCTCGCTGCTGCTGTTTTAGCAAAGTGTAGGCGGTGGACATTCCCAAAATTGCTCCCAAGTTCTCCTTGTGGTCGTTTTGCGATGCCACCGCCACAAAATCCTCCAAAGCGCGCTCAATGTTGTATTTTTCCTTTGTGGCCAACAGGCGAAAGTTGGCTAAAAGCCTGCACCTTAACAGGTCTTCTCCTTTGAATTCCAGGCGCTGCCTCAGGTCCTTGATTAGTCTATCAGCTAGAACAGAAATATATTAAACGAGTAAAATCATCTCGGTGAGCCTTTACCCGTTTTTAGGGCCAGAAACCTTGAATCCCGATACTCAATATCGTCGCTATCCATGAACTGTTCAGCCAGCATTTCGCCGTCTGGATTCAAGCAAATTTCGATCATGTTGTAAAGAGCGTTGCTTCCGTACTCTGGATCTTGACGCACTTGATTGAAGTTCTTCAATGCAGCATTGAGGTTCCCAGAGTGCCACTGGAAGTACGCTTTGGAATAGAGGAGTCCTGGAACAAAGCCTATTGATAATTCAAAGCCCGAAAAATCCCACAACTCGGGTCTTACCAGCTTCCTTTAACGGATTCGCGCATTTTTCCTCAGCAACGACGACATAATGCTCGCATTCTTGGATGGTCCCCAATCTTCTAGAGATTTCAATTAGTCGGATTAATGCGTCCCAATTGCAAGGCTGCTTGGAAACTAGTTGAGTGAAGTGAAACAGTGCCATATCAAAATCAACCTAAAAACTCAATGGATTTATATCGGCCTTCATCAAGCTCTTACTGTAAATACCTTTCTGAAAGCAATATCAGCCATCAACACTGAAGCAGCTTCGTTGTCTTGGTCGATCCTCAAGATAATCGCACAAGTTTGCTGGCAAAGCTCCAAATAATTCATCTGGATTAATCAGGATTTCATCAGTTTAATCTCTAAACGCCTCTTAACACTCACCTGCATGTACAGTTTAGCCAACGCCACCAGAATTGATGTATTATTAGGCGAAACTGTAAGTCCCTCCTTATAATAACTAACTGCCTGCTCATTGCTTTTCATTGAAATTGCCATTTCTCCCAGTTTAAGCGATATATCAACCAATTGCCTATCAATCTCTTCACTTGCAACTGCAAACAAAGGTTTCAGATTGAGGGTGAAACGAAGCCTTGTTTGTTACCGTTTTGCTCCAGAGCATATCGCTTTCTGACTCGCATCTGGCAGTCCATGGCATCCTTAAGGCTCTTCACCGCAAAAGTAAAATTCCCAGATTTCTCCTGGATTTCTGCTAGAAGCGAATAGAGCTTGGCCCTAAAAGACAAAACTGTTAAACCCCTAGAGATAACTGAAGGAGCGGCATACTGATAAAGCAGATCGTTGATGTCTTCAGCCATCGATTTTCTATGCTCTTCGTCAAGTTCATCCAGCAACAACAACTCTCCCTTTTCATACTCCCGCAAGTTCAGATAGAGATCGGCCAGCTGCAGCGTCAATTCCGGATCTTTCACCTCTTTTATGGATTTTTTGTAATATTCCACGGCTCGGTTGAAGTAGTGAGTTTGCACCAGGGCTTTGCCCATTTTCCGCATTAGAAACAAATCGTTGGGATTTTCTTTTAAGGCTTTCTCGTAGTTCTGCAATGCATCGTCTGGTTCCAGGATTTTCATACAAGCGTCCCCTAATAGAACGTATGATTCTGCCGATGGTTGCTCTTTGACAAAATCTTGATACACCTTCAAAATGCGTTGATACAATTTCAAGAAAAACTTGAGTCCAACTTTAGCGAAATTTCAATAGCAACTGTAGAAACTTTAAAGCTTTGTATTTGCGTAATGGAGTAATCTAGAATCGGTAGTAGTGATGAGCGCAACTGGTCTTGGTCTTGGACAAAAAAAGCAGCACCAAAACAAGACTAAGACCGCAAGACTAAGACATTTGGAAAAGCTTTGCAAGACTATTGCGACCGATAATTCGATATTAAACGGATTTAATCAGTTCTCGCAAAAAACGTTAAAAGTGAGAAAACATCAAGTTAACTAGGATAATCAGAAATCCGGACTTTACTCAACAATCACCAATCTGCATTTACACCTAATTAAACCTACCTCCAAAAACGCATGTTTATCCCTGCGATTCGTCAAAAACATATCAGCCATCTTCATCCGCGCCTCCTTATAGCAACTCTCTCCTTTCCCAATCTTTCCAAGCAGCTCCAGGGCGCCTTGAATGTTCCCCCTAACCACCAAGTTGTCTGCACTCAAAAGCAATATGCGCGCTTCCTCAGGAGTCCCTTGCAAATCATGCGTGGCCTCCTCCAAAATCTTCTGAGCTTCGTCCGACTGTCCCACGATATTGAGCGTGTCGATCAGCTCCACATAAATGGAGGCCTTATCAATCAAGGACACGTCGTTGTTCTTCACTGTGATGTTCATCAAGGTCAAGGCAGTGGAAAGAGCCTTGATGGCGTCGCCATAGTTGCCACTGTGCTTGTCCACTAAGGCCGTAATGTAGTGGCACATCGGGTTTTCGCGGATCTTAAAGTTGGAGCTCATGCAGGCCTCGAGGCTTTGAGAGGCTCTGTCGAATTGGCCGTTGTTGACCTGGATTTGGGCCATAAGTAGGCCAGCTTCGCTCGAAGCTGCCTCGGACATGTTTGCCATAGTTTCCAACGTTCTCAAGGCAGATATACTGTCTCCCTTCAAATGCTGCAGTTTGGCCTGTAGGTAAACAGCTTCTGATAGGCTGGGGCAGGCCTTAGCTACCACATTAGCCAGCTCCAAGGCGTGCTCCAACACCTGCTTGTTGGTAGTGGCATGCTGCAAGTACTCCCTAATAACATCCAGAGTGAAATCCGGGTCCAGGTTAATTAAATACTTCTCTGAGTAATAGTTAGCCTGAAGCAGATGGGTCTTGATATCGAAAATAACTTTCAAGTGGCTCAGTGCTTCCACGGAAGAATCAGCGGCTTTGGCTTGAAGCAGATGCAAAGCCAAGGAGTTGCTCGCATCCTTCAACTCGAGTAGATACTGAATTTGCTTGAACAACTGCTGGCTCTGCCCATTTTCCATGAATTCGCATACGGACAAGCCCAAAAACGCGTCAAAGTATCCTTCGTCAATCTTAGTGGCTGATTTAAACAGTCGAACCGCCTCTTTAGTTCGCCCCAGCAGCAAGTACTGATTGCCTAGTTCCACCACCAACTCAGCGCTGTCTATATTAGTTTGCATTACGCCCTCCAACATAGCGATGGTTTCATTCAAGATACTTTCGCGCTTAGCGCTCACTTTTGAGAATAGTCTGGAAGCTTCCAAAATCACAGCGGTGTTATTCGGCTCAAACTTCCTTGCCAGATCAGAAAATCTTCTGATCCCGCTGCAGGTCGCTTTATAGTCCTGACTATGACACAAACTGATGAGAATTTCATATTTTGTGCCATAAAGCAATTCGCAGTCTGCACTGGAAAAGCGGTTTATTGCCTCCAAGGTCTGATCCCAATCCTGGGCGGCGAAATGGACCTTGATTTTTTCAAGCAAAGGCAAGCTTGTGGAGGTGAACTTAACCACAGCTTGATTAATTAAACTCAATGCTTCCCGGAACTCCGACAGATACAAACAGCACTCGGTAACCCCCAGAATTGCGAGTAAATCCTTAGGATTATCCTGCAAAGCCTTAGAGAATATGGCTTTTATATTGCTGGCGTTATGTTTGCCCAGTGTTTTCAGCGTCAAAAGAATCCAGCCCTTCAGCGAGGAAAACTCACCGTCGCTTTTCAGAGAAATGGCCTTTTCTGCATAATCCAAAGCCTTTTCCGATTTGTTTAATGTGATAAGGACAAAGGCGGAATTGTAGAAATCGTGAGCCTCGGCGCTTTTCCGGTACTCCTTCATCTGAATATCCAATTTAACGAACAGCTCGCGACTGGCCACGCCCAGGAATTTATGGGCGTACATCAAAGCAATGGTACAAGCCAACTTGATGTCGTTCTCATGGGTCAGACCTTCCAAATCGTTAACGCCCTCCTCAAGACGATTGGTTAGAATCAGCGCCAACGAGTGATAAAGCTTGAATGAGGGATCAGCCGGGAATTTTCCTATAGCATCCTTACAGGCACCAACCATCAAGTTAAAGTGCTTGTGATGGAAGTGGAAGAAAATTCTGGCAAAAGAATCCGAAGCCGCCATGCTGCTTAGCTGCTTTGCTCTTCTATAACTCTTCCTATGTACTTGGGGATGTTTTGCGAGTAAAAATGCTGCAAAAACTCGCAACTTAACTTCAGTCTGATATCCTGCTTGATTAGATGGTCAAATATTCTCTGAAAATCGAAAAAGCTCCCGTTATTCCCGGTCGAAAAACCATGCATTTAACTACAGACCTCTGCAAACAGATGTCCCAAGCCCTGCCCTTGTAGTTGCTCCGGAATCAGTGTGTGCACTAAATCGTAGACTTTTTCATCCACTTTTACATAGGAAATTGTCGCTACAGAGTTGCTGTTCAATTGAATGGTTAGTTCGTTGGCGCTCTCTAAAATGGGGGCATTTTTCAGATTACACTTGATGCCTCTCAATAAGCCTGTGGCGAGTCGCATTACTACGGATTCAGGTGCTGAAATAAAGTGCATGGTTTTGTTAACTCAAGCTCAGATGGTGCGTTGTTCAGAAGAAACGAGAAATGCGTCTGCAAATTTTATTGTTTCGCTTGCGGTTTTCTAAAAGTCAGGGACTTCGGATAAAATGTATATAGGCAGAAAGTTCTGCGAAATTTTCGGTCGTTTACGTTTAGTTTTTACGTTCAAGAGTTCAAGAGCACTTTAAAAAATTATTTAAATCGGTTAATCACCGCTGTCCATAAGTATGTATCTAAATATCGATAAATTATCGGGTGATGTACAAACGCATTCGCCATTACGTCCATGTGCATGTGCATTTTATGGAGTTATCTCTATCTGTTATCTGTATATAATGGCGAATGCGCCGCTATGTACACATATATTAACTCTTTGTAGATAGAAAACACGCATTTATTAATCATTATCACCAACCTAACAGATGCAAGGCGACTATTCTGCAGCTTAATAAAAGCCCCTTTTTATCTGGGGTCACAGCCTTTGATTAAGAGCTCCGTTAATTAGAATTCCCCGCTTGTGAGAGACGCCATAACCTAACATCAAGCAACAACAAAATAGCATTTAAAAGATAGTAATAAATAGAAGTAAGAGTATAGAACTAGAAATAAATTTAAAAAAAGCAAAATTTCTGCTTTTCCCCTGCAACCATCTACAGCTAATCTAATCAAAAAGCATGCCATCTAAAAAAGAAAAGTGTGTGATAAATATCAGCATTAACCAATCAGGACGTTCGCAATTGATTTGCCCATTAACACAAGAACGTCTTCTTAAGCATATAAAACAATTTCCTCACCCAAGACGCGGCAACAGAGAAGAAACCCAGAAACAATTGTATTAAACTGTAGACAACAATACAAACAATTGACACAACTGGACTGAGGCTAGCTAAACCAATGTTTCTGTCAATTATACATCATCAAGCATTTAATTTAACAGCCTACATTTTCATTGCACCAAAATGCTAAACTAAGCTCAGACTAGATCGTGTTGCGTTAAAACGCTTTCAATTCAAACTGTTTGATTTTTTAGGATAAAATGTAGTCAAAGTGAGATTGAAGTCCCTTTATATCGAGTATCTTCTTACGAAAAACTGACCAATTGCCAAATTGACGAGTATTTAAAATAAAACAAAGTTTCCGTGAAAAACGTTCGCTTTATTGCCTTGATACATACAAGATAATCTCTTGCTTAACTCCACAATACAAAGACAACTGTATCAAACAGACAACCAAATTTCGGCGATCAAGCCCGTCTATTGTTCCTCCTAGTTTCCTCTTCTACTGGAGCTAATCGTTTTCGTAAAACATGTCTGTCCAGTCACAATCTTCATTTATTTCATCAGTGAGTTTTCCCTCAAAGAATTTCCCGTTGGACTTGCTTGAATCGTAAAGAAAATCATATTCAGTACAGACGCTTTCCTCAGGTGGTTTCAGCTCGTTATATAAGAAATCGCGGGATTCAGTGTGGATGTTCAATGGTAGTGACTGAACAAAGTGTTCTCTGCCGAAGAGCTTCGGGCGAATACCTAGATGTTGCGCTAGGAACTCCTGAACAGTACTAAATTGCTTCAAATTGTTGAAAACTTGGCGCTCCTTCTTGTTTAGTATCTTCTCGAGCATGAAAACCAAGTGGTGGTGAAAGCACTGAAATGTTAAACTGCTTGGTTTTTCGCTGATGGCGTAGCATTGATTTGCTTCATCTTTGGCGACTGTTCTTTCATGTTCTTCCATTGTTAGGGTGCTGTTATAGCATATATCCAGCCAATCCTGGACACACTGCCTAGTAGTGACTTTTTCCCCTTTGAAAATAGCTGGATTGGTTAAAATTGCGTTAGCCACCATCACCCCTTTAACGCCTGTTCTCTCCTGAAGGCCCACTGCATCATCTAGGCTATTAACGCCTCCATTTCCAATTAATGGGACTTTTACAGTTTGACTCAGTATCTTCAATGCATCTTCATTAATAGGCCCCGTATTGTTACAGGGAGTCCTTGAGTGAACAGTGATAAAACTGACTCCGCAATGCTCCAGCCCCTGGCAAACTTTAATCGTTTCTTGTATGTTCTCTTCGATCCGCAACTTGACACTTATAGTAAACGGCTTGGAGATTCTATTCCTGCACTCTTTGACCAGTTCGAAGATTTTTTGGGGGCTTTTCAGCAAGCTGCAGCCCAGGTTCATCTCGCGTGCCCATCGCTGAGGGCATCCACAGTTCAAGTCAACTCCATCACAAAAAGGGGCCACCATGTAACTGGCCCCCACAAAATCATGCACTGTATTGGCGGCAAACTGTGTTATCAAGGGGGTATCGAACAGATTGGTGGTAAACTCACTATCGCGGGCTTTGGCACTTTTACAAAAAGAATCAGCCAATATCATCGGAGTAAACACTAAATCGCAATCGTATCGTTTGACTAAGTTGCGAAACTGTAATTTACTATAACGGACCATGGGGGCACACACTTTCATCCAGGTTTTCTGGCTAAACAGTTCCAGAACATCACTTGAGCTCCTTCTAGACATATTTTTTGAATAAGAGTCTGGGGTGCACACCTGGCAACGCCGTTCAACAACCAAGTAATAAAGGAACTAGCCCAGTGATTCGTTGCACGGCATTGGCAACCCTGACTATGGGTTGGTAACCAGGACGACCAACTATAAAAACGGGCGCAATACCAGGCCCGTACTACCGTTTATAAGCCAACCCATAGATAAAGACGATTTGAAACGGATAAAAGGCAATCCGTAAGTCAAAACAGGCATATTTTGAGGTTGGGATTGAGTTCGGATCGAAATTGAAGGGAGAATGCGAAACGAACATTGCAATGAGTTATCTCATTCAACCCATAAGGGCAAGTGAGACAATATAACAGTGTGTAATATTATTAACCTAATCATATATTTATATAAATATACAATAGTATTAGTACAGATATATTCTTCTTAAGTGCACAAATATGAATTTATAAAATCAATTAACGAATCTCTTATCCCACCCCGTAAGGTCACAAATATTCCCGTCAAACAAAAAAGGTAAATAATTAGCTCTTAAATTAATTAGAAAAATATGATAAATATGAATGATTTCAAAATTTAAACTGATTTTCCTTATTTAAGTGTATTTGTAAAATTATTTAAATCGGTTCAAAATGAAATAATTGTGCCAAAAAAATCTTAATCATTGTCATCACTTGAGCAATGACTAGGAAATACATAAACGACAGCAAATAAATAAAATAAAACATACATACAAAAAAATGGTATTTGTAAAATACCCCAAAAACATCTTGCCCATATAGTAATGTCTATAAACAAATTGATATTCTAAACATTTTCTAATGAATATAACATTAACAAGCTAGTTATGTACAATTTGCTTTTTTAAGTTTTGGCTCAATTTATACAAAAGCTTAAGAAATACAGCAAAGTTCTTGTCCAGTTTGTGGTTTACAGGTACAATCACTACAATAATTTTATTGTAAAAACAAACGGTTTTTATTCCTTTAACAACACCAGAACAAGAACTCTGCAGGTTTAGATAAATGCATTAGTATCTGAGTTTTTCTTCATGTTGCTATTCTAAGAATGCCTTTTTATCATCTATAAAAATGCAATCTCGGATTTTTCATAAGTATTTTTACATTCAAGCAAAATGTCTAGTTTCCTCGATTTTATTTATTATCTATATTATCATAATTACAAGTTATCATACAAAATACGATATATTTTGTTCTTAATTTCGGGACTCAAAAGGGTTGACTTTAAAATTATTTTTTATGCAGTGTATTTAACATCGTAATACACTAAGAACAGTGTTTTATTGTTATAATACAGTGCGTTGGAAACCAAAGCAAAAACGCTCTTGGTTAATTGCGGGAAAACTCTCAGACACAGACAATTAGTATTTCTGAATGCGGATGTGAGTGCAAAATATTTTCTGTATATAACGTGCCTAAAAAATGAGATACAGCGGCATGGTTTATTGAAAAACGTTGTATATTGTCCACTTTTAATTAAGTTTTTAATCAAGTTAACAAAATGTTTAATTTCGGTTATTCAGCCGAAACATAAAGGGCTTCTATGGGCCAGATTTGAACATTTGCGTGCTTTAGAAACCAAATTAAAATGTTGTCTCTTACTTTAAAACCATAACATACTGAACAATGCATAATATTATCAGACGCAACTATTCTTCTATGAGAGAATTACATTCACTATCCATGCATGAACATGCAAATCACATCCATCAAGAGTTAAATTAAAGTGATTAATAGTTTATGTGTCGCATTCACAGATACTAATTCCGGCATTTATCGCCAGCGTTTCCCCAAAAGTTGATGAGCAACTTAAAAAAAAGTAAGTTCAGTAGCTTGACCGATATCCAATAATTGCAGGATGGTTGATTTTTCCTGTCTTTGCCAGACCGAATTCCCAAGAAAAATCAACCATCCTGCAATTAAAAAGTGTCGATTAAAAAAGTATTTGGTTTTACTTGCTAAATACTTTTTTTTTGCTAAAGTTCATCGGGTCTCCTAGACATGAAACTAAGCGGACATGAAGAAGCACCAACAATCAATTCAATTATCTGCATCAATGTAATTTCGTTAGACGACTTTGACTCTTGCATGTAAAATAAATATTTATTCATCTGAAACTAAACTTCCAACGTTCTAATCTACGTTTGAGTGTTTTATGCACTAATCGCTACTATAGCTAGAGAAAAAAGAAACGCGAATTACTAAACACGGTTTTTTAAACCCAAAGTACAAAAACCGTTTAAACATTTAGCTCCGTATGTGCCACAGATCAAAGCTGGCGTTCGTTTTATGCATTTTTTAATTTATTTACGTTATTGACGAGATTCGGAAGCAAACGACCAAAAATAGTCAATAGCTCCTCAATGCCCGATAGTATCCAAAAAATAAATAGTCCGAAAAGATTGGATAACTGATAATTCAGTTAGATTAATTCAAAACGCCCAGCTTTGAATGCAGTGAAAAAGTTGAAGTGTGAGATAATCTACTATTATAGATTGACTGATGGAGTACTATCAAATTAGTTACAGCAACAATATTTACGTATGGGATGTGTTGACAAATACCAATTTTTCAACTATAAACAACAAACAAACAGGGCAATATACTGGTATACTCACATACCTCCAAGCTCCGCATTAACGCCAAAGGCTAATGTAAACAAACCGAGAGTTAGTCTCCTTTTGGAGACGTTGTGGTTGACTTTGTTTCCTCAGAATCGCTGCCTTCAGTCTTCTTTTCGCTTAGACTCTTACGTAGGTCGGCCACAGCTGCTCCTGTATACAATCGCTTAATGCCTCTGGGCAGAGCTCGGCACGATTGCAAGTTGATGGAATTCAAATGGGGACATTTGGATAACACTGCCTTTACCGGTTCTAGAGACACTGATGAACCACACAGGTTGAGTATCCTGAAAAAGATCACAGACTTTTTATTTCCTATTTTTTATTTGACTTCATGTGGAGAAATTTACCTTAGTTTTGACTCGGGCCCTTTCTCAGCTAAAGCCAACACAGCCGCGTCTAGCGATGAAGTCGCTGAAGACCATGCCAAATCCACTTCCAGTAAGCTGTGGCTCCATTTCTGAACTATCAGCTCAAGTCCGGAATTTTGTAATCTCGTTATATAACACGCTGAAACAACGATATCCCTTCCAATTAGAAGTGAACTTGCAGAATGTATCGTGCGATCTTACCACTCAAAAACAGGTGCTCCAAGTCCCATGCTGGCACTCGCACTAGACCAGAATCCGTCAACTTGCTGCATCCACGAACATCTAATAGACGAAGTTTTGTACTTGATTTCAGCAGCCTTTCGATTCCATCATCGTCCATTGATCTGAATGATTAAATATCATGAAAAGAATGCGGATTCGTGGATATTGTTCGCTAGTTGTTTCAATAGAAGCGATTTACTCACCTGGACGTGGTGGTCTGGTCTTCTTCGAGACCGGCCAACGACAATTCTTCCAGTTTAGGAAAACCTGGCGAAGCAACCTGCAAACAACATCAATGTACTTTTGGAAAAACCATTGAGCCTCGAAAAAACAATACCTGTTCCGTAAGAGCTACTGGGGCTAGCCAGATTTGACTATTGGTTATCCTCAACACACGAATTTTCGGACATCCAATTTGAAGCTTTTCCACGTGCAATAAGGCAGTATTATGTGCGAATGTTTTGATATTCGATATATCCAATAATTGAAGATTTGGACAGTGAGACTGCAAGTACAATCATATACAGTTTTTTTAAATGCTACAAATTTAGATTTATGACTTACTGATATAGCGGATATGATCTGCATGAAGCCCGCGATTTTATTATGGGCTAGAACGAGATGAGTGAGCCGAGTATTCATGGTCTGACTCAAAGCAACCAATGGCTGCGCATTAATGGCCGATGTTGACTGAAAAAAATTAATTTAATAAAAGAGCCGCAACTGTACTAATCTGTTGAACAAATGCAAACTGCTTTATGGGCTTTTTTTAAGCTCTTAAGATTTTTAAGAATCTCATGCGTAATTTGGGAATATTTGAAGAGTACGAACGCCCTTTCAGCGGTTCACAAAAGGTTTCAAAAATTCATATCCATATCTTCGAAATGGTGGGAATTAACCGTCTACATGAATAGACAGACCATTTCATCCTCATATAATTTCTGGTAGGATTTAAATGAAAAACCCCTGGAAATAACGTTATAAGGAGATAAGTTTTAAAAGTATCCACCTGGTTTGTATCAATATAAAACCATGCTTCTACGTACTTAATTTTCAAATGTAATCAAATAATCATGAGCGATGTTTGAATAAACGAGCAGATAAAAAGGGACCAACGGTGTGTGTGTTCAGTTCCTAGTACTACTTACATTTATTGATGATAAATCTAATCGTTCCAGTGTTTTGCATTCGGTAGTTAAGTATTTCAGATTATCAGCATTAAGTCCTTTCCAACCCCCCAGATTTAAACCTCTCAGCTTGGTGCAATGTTCGCAAATTGCTTCCAAAACCCTCTGAATATCTCGAACTTTCCATTCACCTGCAGATAGTTCCAATGCAATGCTAGCGAAGATGATTTGTTGCGATTTCTTACCCATATTTATATCCTCACACTGAGGCAGACGATTCACGATGAGCCAATGCAACGTGATATCAGTTCTGTTCTTTTCTTTCACGTAGTTCAGATCGGCCTTTCTCCATAATACCGTTTTCTGGGATGTGTCGTTCCAGTATCTGCATACTTTACCCAATCTGCAAGAAAAAACCACAACGTTTCACACACATTTTGTGACGCGGGTGCGGGATAATACCTGATAAAAGCCGGCAAAGCACCTTCTAAAGAGCAAGCCTCTTCGAAGATTTTTTCAAGTATTTCTGAGGGTAGTTTGGATGGATCCCCCCAGCAGCTCTGCTCCAAAGGCTCGTCGTTCTGAGTACTGGACACGTCGTTGTCTGTACTGGTAATAAATCGGTTCCGTTTCGGCTTTTTCTCATAGTCGGAATTGTCCGTATCTGAGTAAGTCTTGTGTTTTTTCCGCCTGCCTGACTTCCTCTTGTTGGGCGCCAACTAAAAATCATCACCACCAATGATTGAACTGTACAATTTGAAGTAAGTATTCACTTACTGGTTGAGTGCCACTCAAGTTGCTCTTTCGGATTCGGATTTTGATTGCACCCTTATCGCCACTAATCTGGCTATGGTACATGGTGACCGCCTTTGAAGCTCGGCCACGTCCCGGTCGACCAGCTGCCTTCCTTGCTCTGCTTTTTCTACTTATGCTGCCATTATTGTATTCATCTGGGACATAGTTATCCTCAGCTCGCGAGATATTATCAATTTCCTCATCACTGTCCACCGGAGTCTCAATTCGCTCTGAAGTTTGTGGCTCTTGGCTCGACTCTGTTGCACTACTGTTTTCATTCAAACTGTTTGTGTCTTCTGAACGGACAAAAAAGCGTATTAATTCATCTGTTGGTGTTTGCTAGAGGTTTAACAGCACCATGTCATTGAAATGAATTCAGTATTTCACGGGGATTCTGTTAAGTTTATTAATTTTCCTTAGGTGCCTAAAGCAAATAAACTTAAAAAACTGGTCATTACTTGCTTTATCTAACGAAAGTTCAAGAATTGCGAAAAATATAGGGGATATCGCCACAATAACTATCTCAATTGTAATTGATCCAACAGGTGCTTGTTTTCGTTATCAACAAGATGCAAAAATGCATTAAAATTTAAGCCTTTAGCTTATGAAGGTGGGGAGGGAAACCTTCTTCCAGAGTTTTCAGTTGCATTTAAACATTGCACATTTCTTTATTGCTTCCAGCTAGAAGCAGGAACATGAATAAATCCCTACCTGATTGAGTAACAGAATCACCATCACCATCTTTCAATTGACCATCACTATCATGAGTAATGTCCCCACTGGCATATTCCTCACTTTCAAACGAATCATCCTTGGCAGAAATATCGGTGTCTGTGATCACATTATCAGCGCACACATTGTTGTTTGGTAAATAAGAACTCAAATTGCCAATGTTCCCATTCAGTAGACAGTCTTTGAGGTCCAGTTCACGTGAATTGAGGTCGGTCTTCACGATGTTATTCGAGCAGGGAGAATTGAGGTTTGGGCTGGTTCTACTGGTTCCTCCGGTGTCTGGTAGTGGGGGTATGAGATTGTAGCAATCCATGGCCTCTGACATGCTTAGGAACAGTTGAATATAGTGCAGAGGAGAGGTGCCATTTACATGGTGAGTAGTTGTGAGAAGTGATGGGCACAATCCACTCAGCAGCTCTCACCTAAAATATGTGTTATTAATGTTTGTCCAGCGATAACAGTTTTGGATGGATTTTCTTGGCAATTGTGACTGATAAACCGTGCATGTATTGAGTTGATAATAAAAAGGCGATGTGGGGAAAATGTGATGAAATAAAGCGCAAATTTTCCATTTGAATTCCGCGCTTCTTTCAGTCTACAAGTCGTAAACAATCAAAGTTGACAGCTGAAATAAAAGGAAATTTTGTAGTTTTTTTCCCTTTTCAAAACATTGCGCTTAGAGTTGGGCCCCTCGGACTGCCAATGAAACAGCCGAAATCACCCCCGTTGTAAGACTCTGCTTTTTTCATTCTTCCGCAATAGAAAATCGTTATCAAACAAAAAGATATCAGGCAGTCGACGACCAAACGGCCATGATCCTGCACTCACCTATTGGATTTTCACCAGTACGGGCATTCTGTCAACACAATCATATCACTTTTTCACTTGATTCGCTGGTAAAACACCGAATTTTTCACTTTTTCGGGAAATAGAGTTGTTGACCTTGTTACAAGGCAGGATAAAACGCTTATTTTTTTATTTTTGGTGAAATGTCGAATATCGCCATCTGTACAGACATTTATCATCCTGCTGCCATCTCGGGTTAACAACAGTGCAACCGCCAACAAAACAGAGCGCTTTAATAACTTCTTTTGAATATTGGCCACATTATCACCTCAAATCTTAATTAAAAGCTTCACAAATTTGTTAATTATTTGGCTTCCAAACTACTGCCTCCAGCAGGAAACCACTCCGATAAACGCCCAGGAAAACGACCAGTGCCAAAATAGAACCCAGTACCAGTAGCAACCCTGGCAATACTGCAACTAATGTCAAAATAAATATATTTTTATCCATCATGAAAGTTGCTAAAGTCGTCCCTTGATAAACAGATAACAGAATAATCAGCCCATAGTTAAATTGAATTAACCAGCCACCCTCTTGCAGCCTTCTCGAAGCACGGAAATTCGCAAAAAGAGAAACTCGCAGAATGGAAATGTGATCGGAACCCCAACTCAGGCGAGTTGGAGAGTGATGCAAATGAATACAATTCCAGTCTTTTGGGGCACAGAATGAATAAAACGGGACTAATCAGGAATAGTCAACGATAAACAATGCTGGAGGCATTGCAGATGTTTCTGTTTCTGTTCAAATCGAAGTATCGACGAAAAAATGAGATCTACTTCTATGTGAACACTATCTTGTACATTACTATTTTGCTGCATACTGTTGTTGGAAAGTGTGTCGAAGACAATCAGTGTGGTGGCAATGGGGTGTGCAAAAACGAAACATGTGCGTGCTATGAGGGTTGGCAAGGGCCCCAGTGCCAATTCTGTGGTGGTAAAGTCAGGTAACACTTTACAAATAAGGTCAACAAGTAAAGAACATTTGTTTGGCATGCAAAACTTGTGCATAAGCTTCATTTTGTATGTGTCCAGGGGCCTTATTTGCTACTCAGTAATAATATTCTGCTTATCTTGTTGCCTATGATCTAAATGACCAACTGAGTTGGTCCTTACCAGTACATTACTGCAGAATACAAATCCTGATCAAGACCAGGATCGTTCTCAGAAATTGATCTCGCCAGATAGACAACTTTGTTGTTTGCATCCTTAATTATAAGTTGGTGAATGTTGTACTGAGCGTTTGTCCTTTTCCATCAATTGATTTGTTTCGCCAAACGTTTCACTTTTGATCAGTTTCGCACAGAGTACGTTGATCCAAATCATATGAAAACTGTTGGAAATTTCGCATTATTTGTGAGGACGCGAAAGCACATTTATTCAACTTTATTCTGTTGGTCGAAAAATGAATCACACTTGTGCTTCGCCGCCTTAAAAACGTCTCAAATCGTGCAAATATGAAGCGTTACAAGCTTCGAAATCACCTAACGTTTTTCTTTGGCCAGAAATCGCACATATTCGTTTCGTGAATCAATGTATTGAAAAAAATACTAGTGTTTTGGTATCAGGCCGCTCAGAAAAATTAAGCCCTGCCAGAAACCGTTTTTCATGGATCTTCGGTTTAATGGGAAGAACACTAATCGGTCGATACGAAGTGATCAAACCAGGCTCCTTAGTCCTTACCCGACTTGGTTTCAAATTAAGCTGCGAAATCTTCCGTTGTTCTGGAAAGTAGATCAGTCTAAAGCAGGCGTTTAGAATTATTATTAACATTCAACAGTGCGCTTTTACCATTGAAATCGATGATTTTTTGCACTTAAGTAATTATACGTTGCACGTTAGGGAGAGTGGCGAGTTTGAGCGTGATTTAATCTCAGTCAGCTCCTCCTCCTCCTCTATTGAGAACACAGAACCAAACGGTTTGAACACTTCAGAAAGATGAGCAGCAAAAACACCAGTCTTTGTTAAAATATCATGTCTGAAAGTTAGAAGTAAAAATTTATGTTGTTTATTTTTCAAGTGAAAGTCGGAAATCCTCTAGATTTTTCCTATGACCCGCTCTTAATTGCTTTGATTTTGCATTGTTTCGGTCTATAAAAATCTACACACTTTTAACCCATTCTGTGTTTTCTTACCCCATTCTGTGTTTCTAGAATGGGTGCAAATACTGGTACAATCCACGATGGATTAGGCAATTATTCTCTCTCTTCGAAATGCAGTTGGCTGATCGATGCCCCTTACAAAACCATAACGTTGCATTTCGAGGAGTTTGCAACTGAATGTGGTTGGGATCATTTATATATCTTTGATGGGGACTCAGTCAACTCTCCCCTATTGGCAGTGTTCAGCGGGTTAATGTACAACGATGATTACAAGTACGAACATGCCATACTAATTGATTTTCTTCGCCAAAACTGCAGTTTGTTTCAGAGTCAGGAAGATACCGGAAGTGACTGCAACGTCTGGATCTGCATTGGTGCATTTCTTCAGCGATGACGCCTACAACATGTCGGGCTTTAATATTACGTATCGGCTAAATGCTTGCCCTTCAGTGGTCAGTGACTAAAGTAACTTTACCGGCCAGTTTTTAACAGGCATTTTCAGATATCTACAGTTAATTGCTCGGGCAATGGGGCCTGCATTGATGGAATCTGTACGTGTGATGGAGGATGGGATGGAGCGGCCTGCCATTTGAGAAAATGCCCAGATGATTGTGGGGTTCATGAAAATAGGGGCGCTTGTGAACCTGAAAGAGGGTAAGGCAGGACGTGTTCAAATAAACCCGAATGCGGTTTTATTCGGAATGTCCTTTTCTATTTATTTATTAATTTTATTCCCAGATGTCAGTGCTTTGGAGAGTATAAAGGAAATGATTGCAGTCAGGTGAGAGGAGGATTAATGCCCGTAGTTGAACCGAAGTCTAGATCATATTTGATTGTTTCATGTAGCTTTCAAGTCGAGGCTATTGGGAAACGGTAAGCATTCCAAGTTTTCTGCCCCCTGGATCGGCATCGCATTCCGCAGTGGTGTGGAAGGATTCAATGTATGTCATAGCGGGAGAGAGATATAACGGCTACTATAGGCATAGGAATATACCCCTGATGTTTATCTACGACTTCAATGGTGATAACTTAACTAGAGCACAATTCGAGCTTTAAAATGTTCAACTTTGACGGTTTTAGGAAAAGTCTGGGAAACGCCGCACATAAACGAAGGCCCAGTGATGCGATATGGGCACTCTACAGTCTTATATGGCGACAAGATTTTCCTATATGGTGGCGTGTTAGGCAATAGGTGAGCTTCCGGCTTTTCATTCCGCCGTTCGCAACGTTTGGGATTGGTTTTTAGGGGCACCACTTCGGAACTTTGGGCCTTCGATATTAGCGCGAAAATCTGGGAAAATATTACAGTGAAAGCGGACTCTTGCAATGTTAGTTTCTTGATGTGTGGCCCGCTCAAGTCGGCCGGCCACACTGCCACAATAGTCAACAACAACACCAATAAGAAAGCCGATAAAATGGTAATAATCTTCGGTCATTCCCCTCACTTGGGTTACCTAAACACCGTTCAGGAGTACTATTTTGGAACGAGGGAATGGCATATTGTGAATACTGATGGTGGGTTGAGAAACCGGAACGAGGGAGTTTTTATTTAAAAGGGTGTTTTATTTTATTTAGGGTACCCTGTTAAAGGGGGCTACGGGCATAGCGCAGCCTGGGATCCGCTGACCGCAAAAATATACGTTTTTGGCGGCGTCGTTTCTGAAAGCGAATCAGCGCAGCATTTGAACAAGAACTTGTACTCGTATGATCCGAATGATCGCATTTGGACGCTATTAGCTGATTCTCCTTCAGCCAGGTACTATTTTTTAAACTAGTTGCAAAATCTAATAAGGGTTTAAAATATTCAATACTATAAAGCTTGAAATGTTGACCTTAAATCAAACGCTGAACAAGTGAGGAATCTTTGTTGAAACTCAAGATGGAAAGCTGTAACTTCAGGAGCTATAAAATTAGGCTCGAATTCGAAAGTAGCGACTTCAAGCTCGATTCCTTGACTTTAAACTGCAACTTAAAGCTCATCATTTCTACAATATTTTAAAATCGACATTTTCAGTTAAAAACGGCGATGTCAAATTACAATTTGAAATACATTTGATTTAGAACGCTGGTTGGTTTTAGTATCAAGTTGATCCGCGAAAGAAGTTTTCCAGTCGTAATTTCTTACAACAAAATCGAGTTTCATATTGGAATTTTCAGTCCAAATTATTTAGAAAACGATCGCTTGAACTTGGAATGTTTTTTTACTCATTATCACTCTATACTTGATTGGTTGGTTTCTCATCAGGTTCCTACATTCCGCTACATTCTTATCCGGAGGACTGATGCTCGTTTTTGGCGGAAATACCCACAATGATACATCTCACAGCTTTGGAGCCAAATGTTACAGTTCTGAAGTAATAACCTACGATGTGCTTTGCGATTGTTGGAATACCATGGCCGTCAGCCAGGATCTTAATGCTGATTTGGCCAGATTCGGCCACTCGGCTGTCGAGTTCGAACATTCACTGTACATTTACGGGGGTTTTGATGGGCAGATGCTCAATGATATGCTAAAGGTGCGCTCAATTCTTGTGGCAAAGCTTACATGATTGACCTCCGTGCTTTTGTTCCAGTTTACCCCTGGAAACTGCCAGTACTTTAACAGTTCCAGTAGTTGTTTAGCGGCGCGGCCAGGCATTAAGTGTATCTGGGACATTAAGAATTTAAAGTGTATTTCAGTGATGCGGGTGCCTAAAGAAGTGCTCAAGGAGGACAGTCCTCTATCCAAGTGCCCGGAGAAGAATAGAAGCAGCATTCAGCAGTCGATTGTGGGAAATACTGAAAAATGCCATCGAATGGACGTAAGTTGCGCTGATTTTGGCTGGGACGGTTATTAATGCGATTATTGCAGGATTGTTTAAGTTGTGTGTACACGACGGCGGAATGTGTCTGGTGCAACGGGGCTTGCATGCACCACAAAAGATGCCGCCCTAATCTGGGGTCGAACACCACAGAAACCAGCATGGTTAACTATGGACGAAGCGATTTGTGCCCGATGGACACGAAGCCTATTTGCAAACAGTTGCACACATGTACTGCTTGCACTTATCAGCCATCCTGCAGGTTAGAGCAAATTGCTCATTTGGTTGAGCGTTTTTAAAGCTGAAGCTGTTTCAGATGGCGCTTTGAGCATGCCAAATGCGTGGCTTTTCCCCATTTAAATGCCACCATGGAAGCAAATGAGCCTGCTCAATGCCAAAAAGTTTGCTCTGAATTTACGTCGTGTCTCAATTGCACTCAAGAAGAATGTATCTGGTGTCAGAACGAGGGCAGATGTGTTGATAAGGTTTGTTTTATTTTACATTAGTCGCGGTCTGGAATCTAATTTCGCAACAAAAAGCTGTTAAATGAGTTTATTGTGAAGAAAGAAAATAAAGCCACATCGGCACAACTTCAACATCAAACGCGCTTTGTGAAGTTGTGTGGGTTCAAATTATAGATATATTTTTTCCTACAAATTATCGGTTGTTCTCTGTATATCTCTGTGTTTAATTGCAAACTGAACTCTTCTAGAACGCTTATACGGCCACGTTTCCCTACGGTCAGTGTAGAGAATGGACAACAATTAGTTCGAAATGTCGCACGCGAACTGGAGTTGAGGAAAAGCACTCTCAATGCAGGTATGTGAGGTTGATTCCCAAGGGGCATTTGAACAGAAAAGGGTTTCAGCTTCTACAAAACGTGCCCGAAATGCCGAGACGATCCTGCTTGCGGATGGTGTGATGATGGATCAAACACAGGGCTGGGCGTTTGTATGCCTGGTGGCTATGCGGGCAAGTTTTTGTCGACTTGGGGTAGTATTCCCGCTGGTTAACTAACATCGGGGCTTTTAGGTCCAACTTTGCATATTCACTCGTTATCTCATGATGTTTGCTCAGCGGAAAGATGGCATTTTACTACTTGCCCTCAATGCCAGTGCAACGGTCACGCGCATTGCAAAGCAAATTCTAGTACATGCGATGCCTGCCAAGTTAGTAATTTAGTGAAAATTCCGTTCTAAAGGTGTTTTTATTGATTGATTGGTTATTGCAGAATTTGACAATGGGGCCCCATTGTGACTCTTGTAAGGCTGGATATTGGGGCAGTCCAGTAAACGGGGGAAAGTGCCAGAAATGCGAATGCCGCGGACATGCGGACGATTGCCATCGCGAAACTGGTAAATGCCATTGCCGCACTAAAGGCCTAATTGGAGATCAATGCGAGAAGTGTGATGCCGCCAATCATTACAGGCCCGATTCGTGGAACAATGGCTCATGTTACTGTACGTATTTTTGCTTTTTGTGCCCTATAGTTTGGATGATTTACGTGCTATTCTAGACGATTTAACTATCGACTATCAGTTCACGTTTAACTTATCGAAAAAGGAGGACAGACACTTTAGGCAAATCAACTTTAGAAATTCGCCTCAAAAGCCGGACATCGATGTGGATTTTTCCGTTATTTGCTCTGAAGTTGCCAAAATGAACATTACCATACGGCGATACAGTACGGCAGAAGAAAATCCCGTTTTTTCGGTACTAAACTGCTCAACCTTTAGGTGAGGTTTTAGTATTCACCGAAACTTGCCAATGGGTTTCTGAAACAAGCTTTCTTTCCAGGCATCGATTTGCTAAGTCCGATTACGCTTTTGGTTCCTCTAGTACTAACGTAACTTTTACCACATTTTACGTGTATGTTTACGACTTCCAGCCTCCGCTGCTGATTCAGATTTCGTTCTCACAATATCCCAAGCTTAATCTACAGCAGTTCTTTATCACCTTTTCGACGTAAGTCGTTGTTATTGCCCCAAAAGCATAGATTTGTGTGTAATAATCATCGTTTCCTTAGGTGTTTCTTATTGCTGCTTGTAGTCGCTGCTGTTTTGTGGAAAGTAAAGCAGAGGTACGACATGTACCGTAGGCGACAAAGGTTGTTTGTTGAAATGGAGCAAATGGCATCCAGGCCCTTTTCACAAGTAAAACGCTTGTCTTTTTTCATCAATTTTGTTCCAAAAAATGCGTTTTAGGTGATGGTTGAATTGGAAAAACAAGCCCCCGTAGAGATGTCAGACCTCTCAAAGAGAGAACGTAGGAAAAAAGACGCTCCTAGTCCCATTGCTTTAGAGCCCTGTGAAGGCAGTAGAGCTGCTGTTTTGAGTTTACTGGTTCGGCTGCCAACTGGTAAAAATAGGCGATTCGGGCATTGATCCATGTTAATTAAACATTTTAATGTGGTTTTAGGTTCTCAACCGTATACGGTTAAAGGACAATCGGCCGGACTGGCCATAGCTAGTGCTTTAGTAACTCTAGGCAATCCGAGACGTTTGAGCATTGATCATATGAAAATCGAAACAAAAACGGGTAAAGGTCGAAAAGGACAAAGCCAGCATCCAGATAGTTGTATTTAATTAAAACTTAGTAAATGGTACAATAAAAATCATTCCAAGCCTCGTTTAAACTATAGCGATATAAGCTTTTGCAATCAGAAATTTTAATTGTTGCGTGGTAAATAGTTTAATTATTAATAGGTCTTTTTCTTTATTTATTAAATTCCTGAAGTTTTACTTAACGCTTAGATTGTTAGATTGATTCCAAAGTTCAGGAGCCGCCCCCGACTTTATCGGTTTATATTGTTAGTTCTCTTGAAGAAAAAATATTTTTATCTAAAACACAGAACGTTTATGTATAACTTTATCGAAATAAATCGCATGGCACCAATCGTTTTGTTTTTTTAAATTTCCTTGAAAGAATCGTGCATACAACTTGGAATTTTTTCTCTATCACTAGTTCAGGAGAATTAGAGCATCGAATTGTTAAATTGCTTGCCAAAGCAAATAAAAGTTCCAATTTTCTGTTTGCATTTTAATATTATGCACGCAAAGTCAGCTACTTATTCTTCCACATGCAAATTAGAGCAGATTTGACTAGCATTACATCCGCGCGCAATATGTGGAAGAAAGTGGTTTTATTGGCGGCAATGTTAACAATTACATCCCAAGTGGATTTTTCTTCTATTGAATTCATTGAAGCTGTTGGTCGAAATCGCAGAGCGACTGTGTTTGGCTGTAGCAAAAAAGGTAAGATAAACACTTACCGACCGTGCAAAGATCGACGAATACAAAAAAAATGTATTCTAGATTTGGTAGAAACATCAAAATTGCTGTCGGAGAAAAATTTCGAGAGCAATTGGATATCCGAATGGTCCAGTTCGGATGGAAGAATTTTCCATAAAAGTAGACACATTTTTCTTGTAAATTTAAATTGTCCTGAAACCATGAGGTTTTTAAAGCAGGTAAAACCTCAAAGTGGTCCATGTTTTACCCATATATTTTAAACAGATTTTTAGGCGCAACAATGGAAATTGTTTGCGTCCCCATTCCGATGGATCGCTTTCCATCAGGCCACCAAGACTCCACTTGCCATAGAAAAAACGTTCAGAAACTTATCGATTTTAGTCGATAGTGATTTCAATCTGGTAACGCACCAAAATAACAGGGAGATTAGTTATCGAAAAATCTACAAGAAACGCATCGACGAATCGACTTTTGAGGTGGAAGACTTCGGTCTTTGGAGGCAAAACAGCTACTTTGATAGACAAACTAGTAGCTTGAATGATCGCAAGAATCTGGGGACCGTTTTAAAGGCCTGCATTGTGATCACGCACAATGATTCTTTGAATCATCTGGAAGACAAGAGGTAAAAAAGGAAGAAAATAGGGATTTGCTTAAGAAAAATGTCTAATGCAACTTACTGGACTTTTTGTTAGAAAAATTATTGTTCTGGGTGTTGGAACAACAAAGAGTTTTTTTTAAATACATATCTTGCACTTTCGAAAGGTGCGTCTACTGTTCTTGTAGAGAAAAACAGTCCGCGAATTTAAGTAAATATCAACAGATCTTCCGAACGGGTAGAAGGGAATAATTTTTTTGGATAGTTTCAGTTTTACAGAATTAAATGAGAAACACATGAGATCTCGCCACAATCAAGGTTCACAAAGGTTTCCAAAGGAAGGAAATTGTCTTCTAGAAAGAAAATTGGTTTGAAAGAACGTGCTTTGCTAAGAAGCTYCATTTTGAACTTCAAAGTTTAGTGATTTAGAATTCGAATTTCAAAAATCCTTGCTGAAGGACGTAATTTAAAAAAAAGTMATKATYRGCACTGAGGAATCTCCTTTTTCTAAGCCGATTATCGGCAGAATTCCTGTGMAAATTTGTGATTCATTTATACAAAKATTGTTCGAATTTCAATTTTTCTCAAAAAATCGCTGGTAAAGACCACAATTTGRAAAATCAGTATTAAAMAARGAGAAAATGCTCYWTCYAWWCGAAACATCAGAAGTTCGGTTAAATGTAAAATCATAGATTTTTTGGCGTTTGTTTAAACGAAAATGCATAGATAACTGATTTCGAAAAATATTACTCAAATTGGAATTTTTTTCYTAAAATCCCTGATGATGGCARTTAGAAAATTTCATGATCAGTACAGAATCTGCTATTTCTTTGGCACAATACGGCCTTACGATTRTTCACCACTTACAACTTTGAGTTAAATAATTGTTCGATTTAAAATATTTTTCGAAAAATTCCTGATAAAGGCAGCAATTTGAGAAACTTTCTGATCAATACAAACTAATCTCCTCTTTCTAAGGCCAACATCGCGAGGTTTCCATCTTT
>NW_026018916.1:4820683-4836633 GCF_020466585.1 Dendroctonus ponderosae
CTTTCGGGTGGGTTTAAAATAATATTTTTTCGGCGTGTGTGCAAGGAAATTTGGACAAAAGTTCGATTTGAAAAATTCCCAAATGAAGTTTTAAAATTTCAGAGTGAGCACAAAAGAAGCTGCTCTTTCTTAAGCAAAAATCAGCGGTTATCCACCACTTGCAACTTAAAATAAGATTGTCAAATGTAAATATTTTCAACTTGTTTTTGCAAAAAATACACACGAAATGTGTATAAGTTGCTTATACATTAGTAAACAGAACATAAAAAATCTCATCACTGTGTATATAATAAGATGGGTTGCATGGCAAACAAAAAAATTGCTAAAATCCTGGACATTTCACTTGAAATGCTAACTTAAATGCACCTAGAAGACCGAACCCCCAAATGGTTTCAGGGACAAACACATCGATAGTATTGCCAAAGTGAATTATGTTTTGGTGCTAACTATGGCTTCGATATACAACATTAGCATTAATTTCTCCGTGACCAATACTTGGGGTTACAAAGACAATAACTCCCAGTGGAATGGTATGATGGGGGAACTCGTCCGAAGAGAGGCAGATATTGGAGGTAGCAGACCTTCAAGTATTTGTCTTAATTCAACCTCTTCTCCCGTTGCATTCTAGGAACATCCCTGTTTCTGCTGAAGGAACGCATTGATCTGATCGAGTACATTGCGATGATTTCTCCAACGCGCTCTAAATTTGTGTTTCGACAGCCCAAATTGTCTTATGTTACCAACGTTTACACCCTCCCGTTTGATAACCGAGTGTGGCTTTCCACGGTGGTTTTGGTTCTTATTATGCTCGTCGTCCTGTACTTTTTGAGGAAATGGGAGTTTGCTAAAATCAAGCAGCAGGTGCGTAAGTATTGTACTCCTCAATTTACTAGTGAAATATTAGGAACTTTTGCATAAAACTGCTTATCCCGATGTGGTGTTCATCACCATTGGAGCCGTTTGCCAGCAGGGCGCAGCCACTTTGCCCCATAGGTAGGTACCCATCTAATCCTCTTTAAATTTAATCCCATTTAATCCTCTTAGCGTTCCTGGACGAATCGCTACACTGTGGCTGTTCGTTTCCCTGATGTTCATCTACGTTTCCTACTCAGCAAATATAGTGGCCCTCCTCCAAACCTCCTCAAACAGCATCAGAACTCTGGAAGATCTGCTCAAGAGCCGCATTCCCATCGGAGTGGACGACACGATATTTAACCATTTTTTCTTCACGGTCAGTACTTAATACTCGAATCATAGAACCTAGGCGAAAGAGGCTCATTTCACTGGTTTACTCAGACTACTCAAGAGCCAACAAGGAGGGCGTTGTACGAGAAAAAGGTGGCGCCGCCCGGGAAACGCCCCAACTTTCTTTCCATTGAAGAAGGCGTGAGGAGAATGCGGCAAGGACTGTTTGCGTTCCACATGGAAACAGGGGCTGGATATAAAATAGTTGGTATGCTCTTCGGTCTGCGCTGATCTAAAACGTTTTTTAGTTTTATCAGGGCAAAGTTGAAGTTGGTCTTGCTCTTACAACTAATGGGGAACAAATGTAAAAACACTTCTTTATGATTCAGGGAAGTGCTGATGAATCTGGCCTGTAAGGAGGCCAAAAGTCTTGCACATTGCGACTCTTTTTCAAGTTTCAAAGGATCGAGAGAATCACAAGTTCTGCAATAGTTCTAGAATAAATTATTTGGTCCCTCTTTTGCTTAAGCCTGAATTTTAGCGTTTATTCAGCACCAAGTAGCAAATTTTGGAAATGCTACATTTGCAACCGACTTGCCGCGTTTCTTAAAGGATCGTTCAAACGTTTAACAATATTTTTTCGGACGAGTTGCTTTCAGCCCAAAAAAATAATTTCTTCCAGACACTTTAGATGGGGTTCATCATAAAAAATTTATATTTATGGCATGTCTTAAATTTAGGTAAAAAACCGTTGTTTTTTTCAAGGAGAAACATTTACTGAAGATGAGAAGTGTGGACTGCAAGAAATCCAGTTTCTGCAAGTGGTGGATCCATGGCTGGCCATTCAGAAGAATTCCTCTTATCAGGAACTACTGAAAATCGGGCATGTGGACTCTTGGTGTTTTTCTTTCGGAGAATGTTTTTAACGTTCTTTTGCAGTTTCCACCTTCTCAGAGAAACCGGAATCCAGCAAAGAGAGAACAATCTGATCTACACCAAGAAACCGAGCTGCTCATCCAAATCGTCTACATTTTTCAGTGTGGGTCTAGTCGACTGCTACCCAGCAGTGTTAATATTTGCGGAAGGTTTAGCTGCAGGACTGGCCCTTTTCCTTTTAGAGCTGTACATACACAAGAAGTTCTCCAACCAGTGAGGTTGAATCCATTTGTTCGCCACACCCCTAATACTGAGCATATTCAAGCATGCAATATGCAATAAAATGGAGCATTAATCCTCTCGAATTCGGTCCAATCGAGTCATTATCAACTGCGTCTTATAAAAACCTCCTTCAAAGGCCTAAAAACCCAGATACACAGGCTGATGATATAATCCCATCCAATATCCAGGCCACCAAGAAGCTAGAAATCTCTGATGACACTCTCCTAATTATTTCATCAGCCGAATTCGTTATCAGTTGGTGGTTTAAGGGGAAAAATGCAAAAATATCAGATAAGCGTGTCAAAGGTTCGTTTTAAGCAAAATAGGTTTATTGAGCAATAATACTATACGGAATTTGGAGAGATCCATAGGCCGTTTGCTTCCGATTCCGGTCAGTGAGGCCATCGGGTTTGACCTGACAATCTGGAAAAGTTTTGCTTGTAAACGACGCACTTTTGGTCGTCTGGGCCCAAAAAAACGCCCTAAAGGATCAAAAATGAAATTAAGTTTTGGATTTTTTAAAGGTTTTCCTTAGAGCTCTTATAGTTTTGGTAATAATTTATTCAAATTTCTACCGCATATTACCGATGATGGTCCTTAACTTTTCACATAATAAAAACGGGTTGAAAATGTACAGGGTGATTTTTTTGGCAGGTCAGACCAACTTTTACTGCTCAGAAAACTTTATGGCGCGGCACTGGCCGATTATTATCAAATTCGTGGAACCCACGTTCAATTTAGCAGCTTTTTAGTTTTCGGCATTTTTATCGTAGCTGCAACTACTGGCGAGTAATTTGGAAAAATCTGCGTACCTCGTTCTAAAACCAAAAAAGTACCTTTGTAAAATTTTCGGTAATTGTATGCTTATGGAAACTGCCTCTATCTCAGCAACTGCAGGCCGTATTTGATGCGACCGCCTCTAAAAAACAGCTCTTTAATAAACATCTGATTCGTGATCAATTTTCCAATTTACTGTAGGTTTTACACCCAAAAAGTGTTTTTAGGTACTTTTCCAAATTACTTGCCAACCGTTGTAGGTACGATAAAAATGCAAAGAACCAAACGTTCTCAAGTCGAGCGCGGAGTTTAAATATTTACAAATAACCGGTCAGTGGCGCACTATAATATAATATAATGTAATATGATTTTTGAACTGTGAAAGAGGGTTTTACCCCCGAAAAATTACCAGAACTTGTGAAGCAACATTGGGACTCCAATCAAGAAATTCGAATAAATTGTCAGAAAAACTCTAGCTGTGGGAAAACAACTATAAAAATCTCAAATTTTAGCCCCGTATATAAAAAACAAAGCGTTTTCCGATGTATGTTAAAGTAGCGGATTAAAAAATTGCATAAAATCTCTCAAACTCGAACACTAGCAATTTTTCAATTTAAATGCCCATGATTTGCATCCAAATATGCATCTGCTTCTTCGTACTTTCCTCCACTTACTCTCCACTTTGGCAAAACTGCATTATTGTATTAAGTAGTAGCATAAGAAGACAAATTGGACAACACTCATATATTTATTCTAAAGTCGTTTATAAAAATGCACTTAGCCTAATATAAATAGTAGAAGTTGAGCATTGGCAACTAATAAAAAATATATACAAAAATAATACTTTTTATAGCAACTTAACATTGAGAGTTAAACTCGAAAAGTGCCTTCTAGTAGCACAGAGCCATGAGGGTGATTGCGCCTACGCAAGTGACTTTTTTGGACTTCTCGGAAGCCTCCAAATGTTGAGCAGAGCCTGATTCTTCAATACCATTTTCGCTGAAAACGATCTCAAATTCGGACGATTTTTCTTTGGCGCTCGCCACTTGCAGGCCACTGGACGGTACCGCCACTTCGTAGAAGTTATTGTGCAAATCCCTGGACACTGGAGTGCTACAGCCGAGATGAACAACCATCAAACACATCGTCAAAATAATCACAACAGGTCTAGCCATTATGTCTTGTTTGCTTTCTTCACATGAAGAACTGATTACCGGACTTTCCATTGTCGTTTATAAACACACGAAAATACTATGTGGATTAAGAGGGGGCAGGAGTAGATTGATGAATTTTCTAATGACCCTCCGATAGATAATAATTAATAACCGATAACACGCGCGCTACTCATACAAAGTCTTTCGAATCTGTTCAGTTTCGGAGAATTCACCAAGACGATCAAGGGGAAATTTGAATTATGATGAAACTTAAGAGGGGAATTGCAGAATCATCCGGCTTCCTTGGAATCTAGAGAACTTATTTGGGATTTTTCGATTAATCCAAAGACAAACAACAACAACAAGACGCTTCAAGTGTCGGTCAAGATCCAGATGTATTTTCGGTCGATTTATCGACGGAAAAACTAATAATAAAGTATGAATGATTTAAGCACAAAAATTCCAAAAATGACTTGCTGGAAGGAATCTGAAAAAGTAATTACGTAATTAGTACGATTTATTTCAAGCTGGGAGCTTAATATGCGCTAAATCAACTCTCGATTAATAACGGTAAATTACGCTCAACCATTGAAGGAAATACATAGAAACACCGTAAATATATAAACTAAAGTGTTAAAAACATCGTTAAACTGAATCAAGTGAAGTGGAGAAGTTGAATTTTTAACAATTTTCAGTAGAGTGGCAAAACATCTTTTTGTTACTTTTATTAATGAACAATTATCGATTTATCTATAAATATGTTTTTAGTAACTCGCCTTTAATTGCTCTGTGTTTGCTGCATTTCTTCTCTTGCAAATTGTTGTTAGCATTTCTTTTGTTTTTACCTTGAAAATGTTCCGCCATCCAAACCATCGATTGCTAAGAATTGAATTGAAAGAATGACCTACAGAACACTGAAGTAGTAGAGCAAATATGTTGAACGCTCTCTTAACACCATGAAAGATTCATTTTCGCGCAAAAATCAAAATTTTACATGCGGGTTTTTTCAGCTCAATTGATTTCTTTCGACGTACGAAGATAACAAATGTGCATTTATTAAGTGTGTGGGTCAACAATAAGGAAGAAATCCTCGGCTAAAGATCGTGAACGCTCCAAAAACGCTTAAAATGAGTCGACAAAGTCTATTATTTCGGATCTAAAATTTGTAGAATGTTTTCAATTAGTTCGATGCATCCCTCGCGTCCGTAATCTGAAAATGATGTAAAATTTAAAACATTTTGAGAAAAAAAAGCCGCAATATAGATCTTACCGATGGCCCCGACATCGTGAGGCTTAGGGGCTAGAGCCCCTAAGCCCCCCCCCTAGATCCAGCGCTGGTAATAATCCGTCGCTATAGCGCAGCAAATTGTCACTGAAATGGCAAAATTCGACCTGGAAAAGCTCACAAACAGGGTCAAAAACATCTCCGTACTGAACCGTCTCTTTTTCACGAGTGCAGATCAGCATGTTAAGTTCAAAGCTCTGGTTGGATTCATCTATGGTTTCACTCTGGGCCTGGTTTTCCACAGATACGTTTTATCGGAGCTGAGTCTGGATGACAATATCTCCTTCTGGCTCACTCTCACTATTTGCCTCATGCTGGGGTAAGTAGACAGAAAATGAAGTGGGATCTGTAGCTTCCACCGGCTGTTCTAGCACGGGAATAGCGTCATCGTCCCAAATTCGTTGCATCACCTTGCTCTCATTCCCCAGCTTTGGAGGGAAAGTCGGTAGGAGCGTTCTTAAGGCCATGGTGATCACTTTCGTGATTGCAGGACCTGTGGAGAATATGTCGAAAAACAGCAAGGAGGTGGTGAGTTGCAGAGTTAAAAAAATCAGTTTCATAGCGAGTCAATATCTGTGAAATAATCGTGAGTATATTGAGAAAAAATGGGTTCCAATCGCGCTTTTTTGGGGCCTATCAATGTGACTCTGGGAATGTTTTTCGACTCTCCAAAGGCATCTGACTGTTGTTTCAGGTTCGAGTTTTCGCTTGCACAGCAACTCTAACTTACAACCTAACAAAAACGCGCTTCAGTTTGATGTTCAAACCATTTGCCGATGCAATATTCGGCATAAAAACCGAAATGCAAGAAGTGAAGGAGACTGTGAGGTAAAAACCTCAAAAACTCGCTTTTTACATTCTTTATTTACTTGGAGTTTTGCTTTTTCCAATCTGGCTTCACTTTGAACGTAAGTTCAATATCTTCTTAATTTATTATTTAGCAAAGACCGGCAGCTTTGAATGGTTTATTCAAACGGTGCGAAAATGGTAGTCCGCATAAATAAGTTCAACCGACCGCTTTATCTTTTATTGTAGATCCATTCGAGATGTGTCGGCTCCCATAACTGGCGAAATGGAAGACGAACAGGCAATGAAGAAGATCAAAGAAGAAAACGACTACTTGGACGAGTTGAGCAAGAGTGAAAAGCCGACCAACGCCACCAACAAAGGTGCTACACATTGATAACGAAGATCAATCGATGAAAGGTTCTGTGTAGGTGAAGCTGCAGAGGCGGCAGTTTACGAGAAGCAGTACTTGAAAAAAGTGGAAACGCGTTGCATGAACCAGTTCATCAAAGCTTCAATCAAGTGCAGAAACATGTTTTCGAGCGGCTACGACAAATGCTATGAAACAGTCACATGGATCGCTGCCTGGATCTTGTGCTGGCCAATGAAGCTGGACTTTGTGTGCAATATTGCAGAAGCTTTAGGCGGCGCTAGCAGGTATTAGTTTTTTTCACTAGCTGAGTTTCCTCATGCAGAGCGAAGCAAATGCGAATCCATGCATCAACTAGTCAGAGCACAGAAGAAGAAATAGAACTGTTGTTCCAAGACTTAAAGAAAACATGCAATGAAAAGGGAGACGATCAATATTATCCAGAGCCAATAAGATTAAATAAAGTATGAGGAACCAAAAGCCTTGTGGCCAAATAGAAGGCAACGATGGAAGACCGATAACATTGATATTTTCAACCGCATAAAAAGCAGTCAGACCTAGTGAGAACTTTTAAACAGAGAAACTATTTAATGAATTATTGAAGGAAACTGCGAATATAAAAGCAGACGCAGCAGGAAACCAAAATATTTGGTTAAAAGTGTACGATAATGAGAAAATAGTACATTTGCAGAATTGCTTGCTGCTACAGTAGATAAAGTGGAAAAGTGGACGAAAATGATGACTAACCTGCTAAGAAGATAATCCATACTCAGAAGAAGAACTCAGGAATCTGGTAGCATTCAATATTCAATGTTCTGAAGCTTCAAGCAAGTCGGCTTCATTCTCAAAACGTCCTTTTCCAGATGTGACCCATCGAAACACATCGACCCTGGATTTGGTGAAGGCTACACCTATTTGAAACATTCCAGATTCTCGCTCTCCCAAAACTTCAAGGATGTGAAGCTGCAATATAAAATTGGTAGGTGAAACTTCTTGGGTTTTGTCTGCTTTAGATTGACTGCGAGTTGTTTTGAAGGTAAAATCAAACAGTTGCGCGATCTTAGAGATGCCCGAGATACCTCAGTGGCCATACTTCAGCACGTCAAGTCGAAACAAGCGATTTTCAACAGTATCTTCAACATCATCAAGCGAGTGCTGGCGTTCGTTTTCCTGAAGATTATCCTCAATTGCCAGGAGTATGAGGAGAAGTATTTGAAAGATATTGAGTTTGACAACGTTTACATCACTAAGTAAGCTGCAGCGATCGTCATGATTGCTTGGGGATGTATCCAGCTGTTTCTAAGGTACTTTCGCAAAATTGACGCCCGCAGAAAGTCGCTGGAGAAGCGCACTCTACTACCACTGAAGAAAATCGAAAGAACCCAACTAGTGGATCCGCTCACGCTAAAACCGCTCAAAGCAGAGCGACAGCATATTTTAAGAGAATCCTTTCTATTGATTCTTGAAATGATCACAGCCAGCACTTTTATTCTGCTGGACTCTTTGTTCTTCGAGGCCCTCGATATAATACGACGCCACTCAAAAATCGACTACCTCACCACTGGGAAGCATGACTTAATGCTCCAGATCAAAGGCAAGTCCTGGTTGAAAATGGCGCCGGATAACCAAAAATAATTTTAGGTACTGGAATGATCGCAGCTTTGCTGCGCTCTCTGGTCAAAGGATTCAACATAAAGAAACGCATTAAAATCGAACGAAGCAATGAAGAGTGCTTGCCCCGGCCCACCTCCATGCCCAAATCGTACATCCTCAAAATATACGGGACGTATTTTAGCATATGGCTGATGATGTGGCTGCAAACTTACACTCAGAGAACCCGAAGGATGATTTGCGCGTATTTCTTCAGAAAACGCGAAAAGCGCCGAGTGCTTTTCCTGTACAATGARACCCTCAAAAGACGAATGGGATTGTTGAGGTGCCGCTCCAATGCCACTTTTGGCGKKTTTCTGAGATCGAACATTGCAGGCACATGAAGAAGAACCTGGATCGCAAAGCGCGCGCTCGACGGCTGGAGGAAAACTACAACGTWCTTCAAATTATGACTATCAAGTATCCGAAGGAGTTCAGTTGGTTGAAGTGGTTCAAGGCGGGAAGAAGGAAATGTTTGGTGTGTTGGTTWAATTTTTTTATGGGCTGCGAATAACGATGGGTTGCTTTTGGAGCTGTGTGAGGAAGTAGAGCCCAGAAAACAGAGCGACTTTATTGAGTGCCCGARTGAAGGTTGCCACTTCATCTACTGCCAAGAGTGCTGGAAGGATATGGGGGACAAATGTCTGGTCTGTGCGGTGGAAAGTGAAACTGAAGATGATTTCACTGATGAAAATGATGATGATTATGAGGAGTTTTAGTTTTTTGAGTAAATAGTGAGTATCCAAGCGTCGTGTTTCAGGAGTCTTGATATTTTCAGAGATGAGTTTTTTTATCCCGAGGAGCATCGGGGGGTTTTCGCAGAACTACTGGCTCGATCTTGCATTTTTTAATTGATGTATTCCAGACTGTTGGGGATTCGAATTATTTCTGCCGATAAATAAAACACCCTCGAGTAAATACTAAATAATATTTTATTTACCTACACTTTATGAATGCAACATATTACATAGTTTTCACATAAAAGGAGCCAGTCCAAATACAATCCATATAAATACTGAGTATCAATCCAGTTTATTGAGTTATAAGGTATCTCGGTATCACTCTGAATCTGTGAGGAATTTGCATGCACAACCTTGTTCCCGCTCAAACATAGTCAACTTATAGTTAAGCTGAAAAGAGCAAATGAGAGCGAATAATACTAAAGTGTTTCGTACAACCTCTTGTAATCATAGTCACAACCAATATTTCGACAGCAATAGATTATTTAGGAGTATGTGTACAGGGTGCTCGAAAACAACCATAGGATTTGTAATTTTTGAGTATCAAAATAATGATTAATCAAATGAGTACTTGATGTAATCATTATCAGAAAGTGGTGCCAACTAAACTTAGTTGTTTAGTAGAGTTTTTATTAATAAGCTCAAGAACTACTCAAAGGGTGTCTGCATCCAGGTTGAAAACATGATTTAACTTAATTTGTCTGGTCCAAAAGTGGATGGACTTTGAGATGCAACTTAGATTAATTCCTTTATCCAAAGAGTTTGGGTTTTGCGGGCCTCTAATTGAGACTGGTGAGTTTTTCAGGGTTTTAGGCCGTCGTAGACCATAATTATGTTACTGTCTATAAGTTAGAAAGTCGAAGGAGTTCTTTTCAATCCCCAAAATTTCGCGTGTTTATCGCACTAAACGCTAAACAACGTCCCTGCTATTTTGAATCGGCCCTGGTAAATCGGAAGTGTGCGACAAGAACAAACGGATTTTCAGGACAACCGCTATAGTTTCTCTCTCTTGACTGCAGCTCGACTACGTCAGTGGGGTTACGAGGTGGAATGGAAAAGTTGATGCTTGAGTTGAGATTTCGAGTAAAATTCCCCTGAGTATAAAACTGATGAGATTTTATTTTTTTTGTGCCTTAAGCAAGCCGCCTATGAAAAAACGTGGGTGCAAAACAGCAGGAAAAATGTTTTCCACAATAGTCCAAAAGCCTCAAGAAGTCACCGAAATTTCATCAACCGTCCACATTTGTTTAGACAAATCGGATTAAATCGTGATGAGATTTTGGTACAGACACCGTATTATTACTTAGCTAAAGAGGAAAATCTGAATGCAATTATGCTGTATTCGTAAATAGTGGCGAATAACGATTCACAATACTAATTTTTGGGGTAGGCTTATGGGCATCACGACAGCATAACCGTTACGATATTAATACAAAAGCTAGGGTTTGATAAAGTTCGTTCCTAAATGGCTCGTTATTACTAACATTTGATATATGTTTTAATCCTAGATTTGAATGATGGATGTTGGTGATATGACACGAGGTATTATTATCATCGTTACTTAATAGTATGGTCAGGCTTATCCACTGATGGGTTAATATGATTTAAGTTTAATTATTATTGTATATAGTAAATACTTATTAGAGCTGAGACCTTAAATCAGGCTTTATGTATGATGCACCTCAGCTATCAATGGAGTATATTATATATATATTTGCTTTCATATAGTTCTCGATACGGTAAATTAGAATTATCAAATCTTACATTACGGGTATAAAATACTCAGTATACACCTAGACACCCAAATTGTATAAGTATTGTTTGTAATTGCGCATTATTTGTCTCGAGTTCACCATTGTTGACTGATTACCAACAGTATATCTAAAAAATAATCGGAACTTGTGCGTTTTTTACCTTCACGGTTAACAGGTGTACGCTGATATGGCTATAGCATCTTACCCCAAAGTTATTCTTCAGATAAACTGCAAATCTATTTAGATGCTGGCATGATTGCCATTGTACAAGCACATGGAATTATCATATTTTATACCTACAAGTTGATTACATTTTATAAAGGTTCGTCTGTCGTATATACAGAATATAAAGAAGGAATACATTTAAATATTTCATTCGCTTAGTTGGAGAACTTACGAATGCCTGTTGGTGCTGTAGTGGCAGATTTCGTTAGTGGCTCTATTGATCTTCGTGTAGATCGGCTCTAATTTCACGCAGGAATCGTTCGCATTATTGAGCCGATTTTGGCTAATGTTGCCTGCTGCAATCAGTTTAACTCCATTTAAATGGGTTGGAATCGTGGTGTGAGGCCGATTAGGGTAAACGTTGCAACTGAAACCAACCAAAATGAGCAAATAAAGCACTCATTCATACAGGGTGATTCAAAATTGGTGTTATTTGTTTGGAAGTCTCACTGACTCTGGAGGAAAAAACAGAGACATTTACAAAAAAAAACAATAATAAATTCGGCCAACGACGATTTTTGCATTAAGATTATTTCAATGAGCAGCTTTATGAGTAAAAGAAAAGAATTTCTGCACTTCAATGCATAAGGAAGATTGTTATATCTTGGGACGCATGTACTTTGGGGCCAAACCCATAAACACTCTGTCTTTTGCCAAATTGCTATTTTTAGACATGTAAAAAGACTTTAGTATAAATACAGTAAGTACAAGATATGTACAGTGTCCCCCAACTTTCCCAATATTTCCCAAGTTTCGACTGTGAATATTTTCTTAGCCGGTGATCCGATTTCAACGATTTTTATATTGAATTATAGCTATATTATTGGACAACATTACGCAAAAAAATGAAGCAAATATTTTGTACAGAGTGTTTAAATACCGGCATGTTTTCTTGGCCAACGTTTAAATCTTTCTACGGGTCATCTGGTCCAGAAAGAAAAAGTATGCGATGTAGCCTTATGTCTTCTGAGTAAGTTCGATATTTAATCTTTTGTTCATCCTAAGCCATTCCGGAGATATTATTTTTTTATGACCGGACACATTTTCCGTCCAAAACTTACTTAAACTTTTTTTTATTTGCAAACAAAATTTCCGGAAAAACTGCTGTGCAAACAATATTTTATTACAAGTTAATAGACCTTTTTACTCTGTGCTTTGCCAATTAACTTGCAAATTTTTCGTTTTCCTAAGGATAAGATTTTTTTGTTTTCACGCTTAAGATGTTTGGTTCTCTTTATGGAGTGACATACGTAAGAAAGTAAACCAAGATTGATAGGTTCTAAGCTTGAAATCAAATTTGGTTATTACAGTTTTTTTTTTGAATTAAAAACTAATAAAGATTCATATTCCTCAGAAGACGGAAGGTTATAACACCGTAATTTTTTTCTGTCTGATCTACCCGATATTGCCCGCAGAAGAATTTAAACTTTTAACAAGAAAACATGACAGTATTTAAACACCCTGTACAATATTTTTAATATGTTTTTGCTTAGCTTATAGCTTAAATTGTGTCCAAGAATAGAGTTTCATTCGACAAAAAAATTGTTCAAATCGGATCACCGATTGAGAAAATATTCACACTAAAGAACAGATTGCAAGCTTTGACCAAGCAAGGCAGCAAAATCTTCTCAGACCCGAAATTATCAGAGTTTGATGAAAAACTGCATCTAGAGAACCTAAAGGAGGCAGAAAAGAGAAATAAATAGAAATTAGAGTTAGAAATAAATTAGTTAGAAGAATTATGCATGAAGAGGCAGGCCAGAAAGACTGGCAAAACTCTACAAGTGAACAAAGTTCTGGACAAAGCAACAATTTGCTGAAGAAGAAAGTATGAAAACAGAGCGTAAAAGTGTTAAGAAGAGATTTTGCATTAGTAGAATGGAACGCGAAGAATTAAGGAAAATAAGTTTTTAGTTGTTTTGATGAAAAATTACATCAAACAAGGGCATCAAACATCGAAAGAAAATTCCCAAAACCAGCAGTAGATACTTAGTGCTGGTCCAAAAAGACGAAGTCTTCACCATTGATTTTCTGTACTTCACTTCATCAGCATCAATTTCTTATCCCAACGTACAAGTGTCCCAAGATACAAAACCAAGAAATTCCTTAGGAATCCATTTGTGAAAGACCCTGTAGAGATTTTTTGGCTCAACAGTACCTATTCCCATTGGTTATTGGTTGGCCAATATTTCCAGACGTATGTTGAGGCAGTGGCATGGTTGAGCAATTGGAATACATGTTTTGGACGCTTGGTTGAGTGGGATAATGCGGCAAAGTGGCAGAAGAAGACTGGCTATGCATTCCTTTGGAATCCATAAACGAAGTCATCCGCATATTCGTGGCCCTACCATAAGGGTCTTCTTTCAATATTGCTTCTGCTACCTGGAATCATCCCCTTGAATCCCACGAACCCTCACAACCCTAATCGCTTACGCCCTCATTCGGATTGGGTCTCAACGACCTCCTTCTGATCACCACAGTGTCCTCTGGATTTGAGTCGGATGCTGCCTCCAAACTGATCAAGTTTCCGCCGTTGGAATCGAACTGAGGCTGGTTTGTAGGCTGTGGATTTGGGATTTAACAGATATCCTCTAATCTCGGGGTCTTTTACCTGTTTAACTACTGAAGTGTCGTTGCTTTCGTTTGAATGCACTCCGCTGGACGATTCGCTGTGGCTGCTGCCAGGAGGATCGGGAGGAGAAACTGAACACTCCGTACTCAATGAATCAGACCTTCCTGGCAGTTCTTCGTGGGCCAAAATGCCGGAATCTGCGCGGATAAGCCGGGCGGAATTAACCGAAGTGGATGGTTGCTGCAGATAAAACAATCAAACTCAGCAGCGAGTTTTGGGATTGATTTGCGCCGAGGTTTTACCTGTGGAAACTCTGTGTGGACCACTATGGGCTCCAGCAACGGATTGGAGTCTTTGTACATAACTGGAGGCGTGAAGTCTTGGCTAGTGCTTGCGTAGGTGATTTCCTCATCTTGCACACAAGCTAGAAGCTACAAAATGTTGCCGATATAAAACTCTTCATTCAATCCACATGCATTCTTACTTTTCCTTCTTCACTGATATTGTCGCCTGCACAGAATCTGGTTGCACTGGTGGCTGCCAGCGGCAACTCTCTAAGAGTGGCATAATCCCCATCATCTTCATCTAATCCGGGTATTGCACTATTCCTCACGTGCGATTTAGCCCTAAAAAACCCTCAAATTCTTCTGCTAGCTCTAAATCAGGGGGCTGAATAGTTGAGTGTTCGATCATGCAAAACTACACACGAAAAACATCGATAAAGAAGAACTAAGTTACCGATTATTGGACGTACTGGGAATCTGGTCAAATGCTAGTTTCTGTTTGGACTTCTTCCGGAACCAGTTCAGATATTTGGAGCGCTTTTGTGACTGCGAGGTGGCATCCAGAGTGGGTCGAAGCCAGTAGATGTCTTCGGTCGAATCTTCACTCACGGCCATTGAACCTAATAGCGATTTAAGGTGGATAAACCAAGTTATGAGTTTTGAGCTAAGTGCGTAGGTTTTGTTTGCAAAAAATAACGTTTACATACAGGATGTTCGGCGAATATGGGATCTTATTTAGTTCTGAAATGTTTCAGGTTTTACCAAAGAGGCTTTTATGTGCATTGCTTGCAAATTTGCCATACAAAATCTTAGAAAAACTGAATGTTCAGCTTTAAAAATAAGTGTACCCTTCCATTAACTTGACTTACTTTTATATTAAAAGGTCTGGAAACGAAGGCATCTTTTATTGAAAATGAGTAGGTTTATCTCCCTGCACTATAATATCGTGCCACGTTATTTATTTAAATTGTCCTTATGAATATTCTACATTTTCTACGTTTTTGTCCGTCGTATTGATGAATGTTCTTATGATTAATGGGCGGTTTCTGCAAACCCATTGTTTATTTTATCTCATGTCTTCCAGGCTTGAGAAAGACCCGAATCCAATGTAAAAAATTCGGCTATTTTGAGAGAATAAACAGAGTAGAATATTTTATGATTTAATTTATATAATAAACAGAGTTTAAAAAATATATTAACCATTATCGTGTTCGCATCCAAGGGCGGATCCAGGGGGGGTCATGGGGGTCATGACCCCCCTATTCAATTCTCTATCCAACGATGCCAAAACGAATTCTGTGGCTCTAATGGTTCTTGAGAAACTTCGAAAAAAGCAGCGTCATGTTCAAGTGGATTTTACAACTCAAAAAAAACCACGCAAATCTAAAACTTCTTGAATTCAAGCATTTTTTGAGAAAACTGCAACATTTCCTTATCGATGGTTCACTTTCTAAAGAAGCCATTTAGTTCTCTTTGGAATAATGTAAAAACGAGCGTTCTTGCTCATTTTGCTTCCGAGAAACATGCAAAACGGGACGGAAAACATGAAATTTTGCAATAATCTTAGGCCACCCTTGCACAAGACACACGATCATTTTTCTAATTTCATAGACAACAGAAGACTGTATTTTTTCTACTTAACCCCCCCTGAATTTAAACCTGGATACGCCCCTGTTAGAGATACCTCGTTTCAGTAGATACTAGTTTAAAATAAACTAGTCTTTAGCATCTACAACCTGTGTACTTTTAATAAATTGTTATGTGTTATAATAAAGAAAAAAGTTTAATGGGGTCAGTTTTAACTCTCTCTCTCGTCTGGCAACTTTTGCCTTATTTTACCGAACCTGTAACCCCTCCGGTTTAGAAGATAGCAAAAGTGGCTCTTAACAATTTGTCCACCCTATATAGAATATTAAAGTAATAAGGTTTACATAATATGATTTGTCCATTTTTATTTAAATTCCTCAAAATGCTGGAATTTTTCATTAAACTCGCAGCTTGCGTCAAAAG
>NW_026018916.1:4836896-4836996 GCF_020466585.1 Dendroctonus ponderosae
TGAATGCCTCTTAAAGCCGGATATTTGAATTGAAATTGCAGCTTAGAGAAGGTACTTGCGACAAGATGATGAATCATCCCATAGTCTCCCCGATGTTTCT
>NW_026018916.1:4837702-4839611 GCF_020466585.1 Dendroctonus ponderosae
AAATTTTGCAATAATCTTGCGCCACCCTTGCACAAAACGACGATCATTTTTCTAATTTCATAGATAACAGAAGACTGTATTTTTTCTACATAACTTGACTTTAAAGCTGGATCCGCCCCTGTTCGCATCACATTGATTTATCGAAATTTTCCGCAAATATTTTCCGCCAAATTACAAAAAATCTTGCACATTGGATTTAACGATACTCTTTGACTTCTTAGCCATCGCTCATCGTTGCAGATTATTCAGTTTTGAATTGAATAACTGAAAAAAATCAACTGAAAGTGCGATTGCAAAGAAATCGGACTTACCATTGCTCTTTGACTTCTTAACTATTGCCGATCGTTGCAAAACATCCATGATTGCTTTCTTTGGCAGAGTGTCCGACACGGTATAAGTTCTTCCATTGCCAATGACCAGAAAAGGCTGTTGAGCAGTGGGAGTTTCAGTCTGTTGGTTGAGTTGAACGCTGTGAATCAACCGAAGAGACCGCGACTCTTTGATGACGGCTTCCCCAATCTAAAACCACACTGTGACGCTCATGGAAAATTGGCCATTAATGGCTAACTTACGGAAATTCGTATCTTAAACGTCCAGTTTTGCTTCATGCTCAAAAATATCCACGTAATGACCCAGAAGAAGAAATGGAACACATTATAAATGATGCAGATTAATGGAATATCATCAAAGCTGCCTCTATAGGCCACTGTGTAGTCGTGTATCAAAGGAACGTTGCAAATCCCGATGGAAATCAGCAGACAAAACGCCGCACAATGAGTGAAATAGAGCCAGGCGTTGCTGGATGATCCTTGGAGGGTTATCAGCTTTTTGTCTCGCTGGTGATTAATGAAGGCGGTAAATCTGGAAATAATTAATGGAAATATTCCCCCTAAAAGCAGCCTGGGTGCTTACCTGGTGTGTCCGTAAAAGTACATAACAACACTGCTTGCAAGCACCAATAAAGTCGAGAGCATGTAGAGGCCGAAAGTGACTTGAGCGTTCAGGAGAAATGGGGTCACTTTGTCGAAATTCTTGTACAGTTTCAAGGAATTCTGCTGGGAGAAGGACATATAGGTCCAAATATCCGCCACATGAATCTGCAGGGAAGTAAAAAACGAATCAAGGAATTAACATTGGGGCAAGGAAAAGGCTCACTTTATATAAAACGCTGATGCCAGCAAAACTCAAAACGATATGTTGGCCATTGATGAAGAGCAAAAATGAGAAAAGCAGCCCAAGGCACTTGTTGGCGCTCCAAAATATCGCTGGATAACGCACTGAATAAATCACCAGCGCTATAATCAGGTTGATGTATTCCAGCGATATGGACGAATCCCAAACCCCATCTGGAACAAACATCCCGCAAAGTGAAATAAACGATTTAAGGCCGCAGCATCTCCTACCTGCATCCCTCGGTTCGTATTTCCGCGTCTCATGCCCGATTATGTCCTTTAGGGTTTTCATAACGGTGTGGGTCACATTGGCACTGGAAAAAATAGCTCCCGGATCGAAAAACTTCTGCGGCAACATGTTCAAAGCCATCACAGAATTCTGCGATAAATTCCCCGTTACTGGGGCGAAACTCAACACCAACGAGCGATTTTTGTGGATGATTAAAAAGTCCAAATCGGTATGCCAAACGTATTCTAGAAAGTTGCAAAAAAGTGCTATTAATCAACAGTTTTTAATCGGCTACTTGAATGTTTTATTCATTGTTTTATTCGAAATGTTTATCCCAATTTTTCAACTTTAAAAATGATTTTTATTGGTTTAAACCCCGCGCATAAATGGCGTTTTCTGATTTTCGATTTTGTGACCTGGATTAGTTCATAAACCGATCACCTTCTGAGCAAAATGCTCAAACGGTACCAAGCTATTGGGTTTAACTGGTCTTTGTTCCCTGTTTCGA
>NW_026018916.1:4840610-4844863 GCF_020466585.1 Dendroctonus ponderosae
CTGTCTTTTTTAAAGACAAAAATTTTTGAGGCGAAATACCCAAAAAGAAGTTTGTAAAAATGAATCCGCCTCAACAATATAGAACTTATCTATAATTCACTCTCTTCTAGATTTAGTTACAATTTTACGATCGATTAAAACGTTATTGATAACCCTTTTAAATAAGCCTGCTTTCAAAAGTTAAGTATTATCATTGCTAGGCCTGAAAAGAAGCTCAAGCAATGACCGCAAATGCCTAACTCCATTCACGCCATCAAAAAAATTCCAAAAAGGCAAATTCCACAAAAAGAAAGAATTTTCGCTTTAAATTATGTCCTTTATCCGAACCGATGCCTTATGAACATTAATAATGTATTCCAGACGTTTCGTAAACACGAGTGGCTTTCATCTTCAGAACTCGTTTGTTCGGCGCAGCAACCACCTCTGAAGAT
Source organism: Dendroctonus ponderosae (assembly GCF_020466585.1). Lineage (NCBI taxonomy): Eukaryota > Metazoa > Arthropoda > Insecta > Coleoptera > Curculionidae > Dendroctonus > Dendroctonus ponderosae. The sequence continues at coordinate 4,841,042 of NW_026018916.1, forward strand.
GCAAAACACTCGTGCTTGGAAAAACCAAATAAATTCTGGTTTTCCACATGCACATTTTGAAGAGATATAGCTTAGTTTTTTTCAGTTTAGTTTTAATTAGGTTGCACATTCAACGATTGAAGCGTTACTGATTACGTTTTCCCTTTAAGTTGCTTCACTGAAATTTTCAGCATTTTCTTTAGTTTCGTACTCAGTCGAAACTTTACGCGCTACGTAAACTTTTTAAAAGAAACTTTTGCCGAGAGTTTAGCGGTTCAGTTGTTAATGATGAGTTTGAGAAGTTGACAATCGACTAAAGTGAAGACACTGGATCGATTCTTGGTCAGTCAAGCTTAAGCTTTCCAGAGAAATACCTCTGAGGATGCAGGCCCCTCGAGCTTGCAAAACGTCTAAGGATATTGCCTAAAATTAATAATTCCAGTCAATTTACCTTGAGAATTGTCACTGTGAAGAAAATGGGCAGCAGCAGGAAAACTGCGCCATTTAACCCCAAGCTGCAGTTTAGCTCAAGATACGGCAATCCATCCGGCCAGGCCAGGACCGAATATCCTGGAAAACGGTGCTTTTGATCAACAAAAGTTCAGAAAAATCGCTGTAGTTTAGGTACCCAAAATCTCCTTTAAACACCGATAAGCCAGATAGCCTTGCAAGCTGGCGCAAATAATCCCATACCAAATGGACCAAAGGTTGTTCAAATGAATGCCATTGGTTTTGCTGTTGGAACTGACCGGCCAATCGCTTTCCTGCGATCTGATGGCTCGATAGTTTCCCTTGCTAGCCTTACTCGAAGAACTCATTTCGCTTAAGAGCTAACCAGCTAAGTCATTATCCTTGAGCCACAACTTCCAGGCAGATATGAAGAAATGCTTTAGCCTGGTAAAACATCTGGAAAAGGTTTGTAAGAAATGTTGAAGTTCAGGACTGCTTTTGCCTAAAATATTTTACTTTTGATTACTTTAATGTTTCTGAACTAAGCTTATTTGAAGAAAATCGTTGAAAAGTCTTTGCTTAAGTTCTCTACTTGGGCTGAAGCTGTAAAAGCCTTTACAACAGCCGCTCTCAAAGGAGACGCTCTCATTTGGCATTAAATTCTTCTTAGTTTCCTAAAGCATCTGACTTAATTGATACACAAGTCAAACAGAAGAGGACACCAAGTGAAATGGTCTTATGTAGTCTATATTTAGTTTTTCTTAATTTCGAAAATCATAACAATTAAATAATTTTTCTGAACGGTTTCTCAAGATTGATTGCTTTTGTAGAAAATTCGAGTATTAGTTTTATTAGTTAGTATAAATTTTCATAAATTCTGTAAAAGGATGTGCAATCGAAATTTTATTACAAATCTAGAGCTCTTAACTTCTTTTGCTTTTGTTCCGTATGCAACTCCATAAAGAAACAAAACAAAAATGAAAATATGACATTTTTTGCTTATCTTATAACTTAAATTGTGTGCAAGAATAGTGCTATCATTTGACAAAAAAAATTGTTCAAATCGGATTCCTGACAGAGAAAATTTTCAAAGTCAAACGTTAGGGAATATTTACGCTATAATAATTGTCCGTTTATTGAATGAATTCGCTGCAAAGATTGATTATTTTTTATCATTTGTTCTCTTAGTTTCTTTGTATGAATTTTATTTACGCTAAAAAAATAGTTGTGGATAAAAGTTGACGAAAATTTACCATGTTATGCAAAAAAATTCTATTTCTAAAGGCGATTTGATCTGATCATAAACTGCTCTAGATTTTCACAGTAGTTAATAAACTGCACATCGCAAAAAACAGACAAACTCCAAACGAATTAAATTTGTTTTGGGCACTATTTTAGATCTAGTTTCTGCAGCTCAAGGTATTTAAACTAACTAAACAACAATTCAATAATTTGGGAAAAACGCATTTAAAGTACTGGATGCAAAGCGACTATGAAAGCGATGCAAAAGCATCGGTGATTGAAAATAAATTAAATTAAACGCTCATAAAGAACGTTATAAAGAGAACACTTGATTATCAATGACTGGTAACTCAACCTGTAGATTGATGTATTGACTGATAATAAACTCAAATATTCAAAATCAATAAATATTCACAATCAATAAACCATCTACCACAAGCAGCTAATGGACTTATAAAGGAAAACTTGATTAAAGCACAAGCAAAACCCACAATGAGAAGTAGTTCAAGGAAACCACATAACTGGATTAGGCTTAGCACCAACCAATTTGGTTCAATATGGATACAAAACCCTTTGATCTCCCTCTGGAAACAAAGACAAAGAGAAAAAAACTGAAGCTCATTCATATAAACAATTCGCACTACGCTTGAAATATTCTGGCCGTTTACAGATCCAGGCCCTTAAAGCGACTGGCAATCTGGACTCACCAGCCGAGCTTTTGGAGATTTACATCCTCTAGCAGCTCACTGAGATCCACTTCTAGGAGGCAAACAATCAACAATGCTGATGCACACAACCAATTGTTTCACTAAACAGTTGCACAACCGGAAAAATACTGGATTCCTGGACCGAGCTGATTATTATTTGGCCCTCGTCCACATACCACAACGTCGGCCCTTAGGACGTCGTGCGTCTTTGGAAGCAACTTTTGATAGCTGCATCAAATGGACGTAAATTTTAGGGTGAGATACCAGAGCAAAATGAAAACTACCCTCGACAACCTGCGCTTCCATTGCTTATGAGAAAAGTGTCTAAAGAGCAGTAAATAAAAGATCAAAATAATGGTCTTTTGCCTTATTAAGAGGTCGTCCATAGGGAGTTGGTCCTAACGTTTCGCTACCACGCTGGTTAACATATTCAGAGGAGTGTTCGAAGAACCCAGGAAAAAAATAGTCAAGAGTGTATTTTGTGCTATAGTTGTTTGGTTTGCAAAATAATATTTATGAATGAGTAGCTTGGATTTTGATCAATGAATTGAATTTTGTAACATTTTCAGCCAAAACATGGCAGTATTATACACCCTGTACAATATGTTTAATTACTTTTTTTGCTTGTCTTTTAAAGTAATTTGTGTCCAAGAACAAAACTGTTATTGGATAAAAGAATTGTTCAAATCGAATGTTGGATTGAGAAAATATTCGCAGTCAAAATCTAGGGAATATTTAAGTTAAGGGTGAAATTTATGGTGTATTACCTCTATATGAAAGCTGTGCAAAAAAGCAATAAAAGCATCAAATAACAAATTTTCCATAACCATTTGAATTATAAAACAAACCTCCCTTGTAACATACCAACCCCTTGCAACGGACCGGCGTAACAACCCCTATCGATTTGTTGCCGGAAGTAATGGAAAATGGAGGAATTATATATTATATCCATGACATAAACTCGCCCGAGTTGCTTTGGGCTCAGTTCCGCTTGCTTCAGCCAGTTGAAAAGCAAGTGCATATTGACTTAAGCGATTTCGCTCCTTTAAACCTTTAAAGCTGGTAGAGTTTGAGCTGAGCTCAGGTCATAAAGAGGAGATTGAAATCTTTCCTTCTGTGTTCAAGGCGTTCACCAACGTGCGCTAAATTCTCTAATGTTTGGAGCTAAACATTAAAAGAATTCATTGGGATTGAACATTGTCGAAACTACCCAGTCTTTGCGGAATTGAGGAAGTAATAATAGGGTAACACAAGGTGTCACCCTAAGAAAACATAAATCAATTTAATGGGCGCATTGTCCACCTTCTCCCCCAAAGATTGAGAATTTATTTCATTGAGTAAACCATTTGAGAAACATCGGGGAGACTATGGGATGATTCATCATCTTGTCGCAAGTACCTTCTCTAAGCTGCAATTTCAATTCAAATATCCGGCTTTAAGAGGC
>NW_026018916.1:4845862-4856232 GCF_020466585.1 Dendroctonus ponderosae
GTTTTGGCATCGTTGGATAGAGAATTGAAAAGTCGATTCAGTCGTAACAACGTGAGTGAGGAAATTCGAGGAGTTTTGACCCAGAAAGCGAAATTTGAATATCAGACACTTAGGTGCAAGATTATGCCAAAATTGCATATTTTCCGTCCCGTTTTTGCTCATTTCTCGGAGGCGAAATGAGCAAGAACGCTCATTTGTACATCATTCTAGAGAGAAATAAATGGGCTTTTTAGAAAGTGAACCATCAATAGGAAATGTTGGCAGTTTTCTCAAAAAATGCTTGAATTCAAGAAGTTTTAGATTTGCGTGGTTTTTTTTTAGTTGCAAAATCCACTTGAACATGACGCTGCTTTTTTCGAGGTTTCTCAAGAACCATTCGAGCTAGAGAATTCGTTTTGGCACCGTTGGATAGAGAATTGAATGGGGGGGTCATGATCCCCATGCCCCCCCCCCTGGATCCGCCCTTGATTATTTGAGATACGCCACGAGAAGCGGCTTCTCTAAGCTGCGAGTTTAATTTAAAAATCCGGGATTTTGAGGCATATTCGAAAAGTTTCCGAAGCACATTTTAAAGAACTCGTCTATTCAAAAAGCATTTTTCAGTTTACTGTAAATAAATAAAATATGTAAGTGAAATTTTCTTACAAAAATTCTAAAATGGTGGGCAAATTGTTAAGAGCCACTTTTGCTATCTTCTAAACCGGAGGGGTTACAGGTTCGGTAAAATGAGGCAAAAGTTGCCAGACGAGGGAGATACTTGAAACTGACCCCCTTAAACTTTTTTCTTTATTATAACACATAACAATTTATTAGAAGTACACAAGTTGTAGATGCTAAAGACTAGTTTATTTTAAACTAGTATATAGTGAAACAAGGTATCTCTAATGCAAGTGCTCAGTAAACACAAATGTGATCCGTGAGACGTTCTATTTTGATCCCCGTTATCCCGCATGGGATGATCCTTGGTAGAATGTCCCTAAGACGTCCCTTGTATCGCACATATATCTCATGCAGATCCCATGCGAGCCGTCCCAGAAACGATAAATTTTTGCTCCCAGGAACATCATGAACAGGACGTATTTGTAGTACTAGTAAATGGCGCGCTCGGGAAAAATTTTACACTTTATTACACACTTAATATAAAACTATGTATATACTATAAAACCGAAATTTAWAAAATGGAATTTAATCAACTTAGATAACCGACATACTTGTATATGCACAATATAAATATAATTATTATAAACTTTTATAATTGTAATATGTAATAGAGCATATATAAATAATAATAATAATAATAATAAATGTCTTTATTGTAAAATCTTAACAATGGTTTACAAAAGGTCAATATAAAACACTTCACCAGACGAAAACCGAAACGCATCCGTTTTGTCGTTTATGGCTTTAACGCCGCCGTGGTGCCATGGAGGCTAATAAAGAAGGCTTATAAAGAGGCATGGAACCATAAATTTTCTTAAATAAAGGCAAAGTCGAACACATGTGGTCGTGCGGACAGACCGACCACAATTTAATCAAATATGTGTTAATGTTAGTTGGGGGTAGTTGTTACAAATATATACCCACTACGAAAACAATAAAGCGCATAAACATCGTGTTTGAATGGAATTTTCGTTTCATGTGTGCTTATTAGACGTTGCGATTAGAAGACTGCTCATGACTGTATTTTCGTACAGTGTTTATGACCTTTCAAAGACTTGATTTGTGAATATTTTGTTGAGTACCTAAGTCGAAATCAATTTAGATCTTTATTCAGGTGGCATTTGCATCAAGGCCGAGGAAAGGTACATTTTTGCAGTACAGCGCCGAACGTTTTAAGAAATATTTTAATTCTATGGTAATCTATAGACCTAATACCTGTACCGACAGGTGTTCCAGATAAAAAATTGAATGATTTGGGAGTTTTTGGTTGAACTTGATCCACCCTCTATCAGCGACAAGTAGGCATTAATTTAGCCAACATTTTTAAATGCAAAAGCTGTAGATGCCATAATCTAGTTTATTTTTACATAATAATTGTTGATACAGGGTGTCTCAAGTTCAACTGGCCGCCTTCTTTTACTTTTTTATATACTACTGCTCAATATAAATTGCATACAAGTTTTTTTAAATTATCTGGTGGATTTAGTTAAATGTCTCAGTTTCTTGGTGATTTGTCTTTCGCTTGTCTGGTAACATTGGAACGTTGCAGGCAGTTATTTGTTTGTCCACAGATGGGAGAGTAATCACTGTGCTATACCTGTCTTTATTTATGCCCATATATATGTATATATGTCTTCCTCTGTGTACAGAACATGGGGGGAACACCACAGACATTGAACACTCAAAGTGATATTATGTGCCTCTGTGATCTGTGGCGTTTGTCGTGCATTGTTTACGTTTTTTCCAATGATATCAGAGACACTTGTCTCTGATGATATTTATTACAATGTACTTGATGGCTCGGTACTAATTGCTCACTACAGTATTTTCAGTTTATTACGGATTCACTCGTGCTATACCTGGTCATTCTAGTTCAATTGAAGTGAAGTGAATATCCAACAATTGTTCAATGTCCTTCTCGGCTAAGTTTGTGCTTGCAGTACTATGGGCTGGTATGATTTCCCTTTTTTAAATAATTTAAAATTCTAATTAGTTTACCAGATGTCCACTTTAGTTGATTTTTCGCAGAACTTGGCTATTACAAATGGGTATGACTTCATAGGTGTTCTGTGCTGGGTAGGGCTGCGCTGTCGATCAGTTCAGTTTCCGTAGGAAGCTGAAGCGCAATTTAAGCCTCAACATGTTCGAATGAAACCAGTTGCGACTCATTTTTTTACCTGATTATAAAACAAACCTTGGCTTCTCAAGGTGTAGTTTCATTCCAATAATTTAAGTTAATAATTCAACTAATTTCAATTTTTCAAATTCACTTTTCATTCGAAGGGTTTTCAAGCTAGTTGAGCCTGTATAATTTTATCACCCCCCAATCGTAGCTTAGTTTTTGGACTGCATCAGTCTTTGTCACATTTAATTATTTTTTTATAAATCTTTATAATTACAAATAGTCTTGGATTTTGGGAAAAGTGTGCTTTAATGCAAATAGCTTGTGCTCCGCATTCATATAATTTTCATTAAATTTTCGGAATTTCGAATACTTCTGAGAAGTTAATCTTCTTCTTCGGATCACCACAAGGTCCGCCTCCAAAGAAATGCCACCCCAAAACATTATTGAGCCACCATAGAAAGCCAGTTGGGAAACCATACATGCTTGGCTGTATCTTTCTCCTGGTCTTCTCCAAATAAAAACTTGCCCATCCCAAGCAAACTCAAGCGTAGCTTGTTTCTGAGCTATGGTTAAGAGAGGACATTTTCATTGAGACAGATTCATTGAGCCTTCTTCGTCCCGTTTTGGAAGAAATTGCAACATTTCGGGCATTTTTAATTCAAATTTTTTATCTGATTTCCGGAAATAAACCAATTTCTTAAAGCTTGCAGTCGAATAAAACGATCGTCCACGTGGTTTGTGGTTGGAGATCGAATAAAAAAATGTCCAACGACCATATTCTTGAACACGTTTCATTTATTTTATCAACAATTTTTTACAACATCTGATTTATTTTCAGTAATCATCACTGGTCTCTGTCGAGGGGAATCGGAAATCGCCCGATTGGAGGCATATTATTATGGCAAATGCAATCAAACTGGCGACTTGAGGAAATTCGAAAAACTGCGAACGGATGCCTACGAGATGTACAAATACGCCGAGTTTGCCATTAATTTGTTGCCCGATTCCACTGAAACATTTTGCAAAAATCATAGGCCCAAACTTATTGAACGCGCCGATGAATTGAAAAATGACCTGAACCAGTGTCTGCCTGCAGGGCGGCATTTTTTTGGCAAATTTGTCAAAGACAGCATTGTGGAGATCTTACATTTTCTCTGCCACAATAACGCAGAGAAAACCAGAAGTAAGTGGGTATTTTTATTAAGTTTCTCCTTATTATTATTCATCATCATTAATTATATTTCATCTTTATACATTTGATTAAATTGCTCACGCCGCACAAATCTAATTCTACCGTCGTCTACAAGTCGCAGAATTCACGAAATGAAGTTGCTTTGAAATATATCAGGGTGAATGTGGAGGTGTAAACCAGAGACAAGAAATAGGTATCCCTTATCTCTGGTTTGAACATTTGCACCTTTTATCATTTAAAAATTAACCATTTAAAAATAAAGTTGTTCTTGATAAAATGTTGGCGGGCTTTGTATCAAATTACCCGTATCGTTGCACCCTGTTTATTAACCCAAAATGAATGTTGGTAAAACATACGTTAAACCTAAATCTATTTAGGGTTTTTTACGCAAGGAGGCCCTGACTGTATGAAAACTTTGGAAGAACCATCTAGCTCCAATCTTGACAACTGCTTCAATAGAATATTCGCACCATCAAGCAATTTCATTACGAAAGTTGAACTATGCGAGTAAGTGGTGTGCGAATTGAACAAATTGATAATAAAGCAATTTGTTTTGCCTAGGGATATAGCGGTAGCCAGGAAATGCTTCGAACGATTGGTGGACGACTCTTGCCGAATAGGTTCTATGAGACAACTGAATCGTGAATTTTTTACTTATGTGTCTAAACCATGTTCCAGCTCATACATGGCCATAAGTGCCAATGCATTGTTACTGTTTGTAATTTTAAGTATAGTTTCTATTGTTAGTTGAAATAGCCCAGCATGTTGAAAATTTTGACTTGTGATATATTTGCAAATCATTGAATATTATTAGCTTAAGTATAAATATCTGAAAAATCACATTTAGATGACCGGCCGTGAAAGCCTTTACAGTCTGATACCTGAAAAATATATGTATATATACAAAGTTAATCAGTCCCTTACTGGTCCTTTTGAATGACCCTAATAAATCACACAATGGCTTCGCCTGTGACTGAAAGTTGCGAATAGTCTGTTCGTCTCGCATTAACATCCAATTTCATAGCAATTAAATGGTCCATTTACGCAAGGAGAATCTTAGAATACAATTTATTATCAACCAACTAGACACTCTACAAACAATCCCAATAATATTTAAGTTTCAATAGTTTCCAACTGTTTTTGGCTTTGCACAGCTTGTCTCTTTTTGCGGAGGCGGCGCTCTCTTTCGTACTCTTTCATACGGATAACGAAGCTAAAATTCAAGAAAAACTCGTATGTCTTATCTCATCGGTTGTCCAACTATACACATGCTTACTCATCGTATTTGCAAGTTAAAAATGCATGTTTTTCATGTGAACAATTGACAACAAATGGGTAGTTCTCCTTTCGACAGGCTCGAAAATCAATTAGCTTGTGAGCACAGTAGTCCCGATCTTTTAATGGAAGCTTTGCAGATACCATTTCTGCTTCGGTGACTTTCATTTCTACAAAACATTCAACATTAGGCAATCTTTGACTAATTAACATTCAACTAGGAAGTGGGAACTTGTGTTTGGCTAACTAGTGGTTTTTCTTGAGTTTGAAAGCTGTTTTTTCTGGCTCGTACTAGCTTTTATGAGTGTTTTGAACTTGGAAGAGTCTTGCTCACTCTGTTTTGTCCTTCATATTGATTCAATTTTTTATGGGCATTTTACGGAGTTTAGTTATTTACAATAATAGTTCAATTTAGGCCTTCACATCGATATGAATCAGCAGCATTACATACCTCAGAATGGGTCTTGTGTGGCCGATAATTGGAAATATTAAAACAACGGAAACTGTGGTTGTCAAAGCCTTAAAAGCAAGGGACAAAACCGCCACTTACCCCTAGCTTTTCTACCATTAGGGAATCCCAATAAGGGGTCAAAAGTGGGCTCTTCAGTCGGATCTGGGGTGATTTCAGGGTGGAAGTACAAATCGTACATGTTACTTGGTATGTAACCCACGGAATTGCCCATGTTTGTAACGTTTTGGGATAATTATTAAATAAAAGTTATAGCTGGAAAATTTGGGGTTATGTTATGTAATGGTTTGACATTTACAGTTTACAGTCAGGGTGACCAGACTGAGAAATGGCAATGTCGCCAAAAACGGCAAAATGTGGACTTAAAAATCGCCGGTTTTGGGGCCAAGTAAATTCAAACGGGGTAAACCAATAAAAACAAAGCGGAACGGTTTAAATTAAGCAAGAACTTTAGTTATTCTAACAAGTTGAATTGAAATCATATATGTTTATTTGTGCGTCTAAAATATATTAATTTAATGAGAAATTGGCGCCAAACGAAAAAAAATTGTCGCCAACATAAATTGTCGCCAAAAATCTCCAATTTGGCGATAAATCACCACACCTGGTCACCCTGTTTACAGTGCCAGAAACGTAAGCTTATCAAGCAGCAAGGTTCCTAAATTATATAACGTTGATGAAGCAGGCTGTCCCCGGTTTGTAACTATAACGCGTACAGAATTTTTTAAATTGAATTATTAGTGTATTAAAAATCCTCATATTACAGTCTCTGTAAATATTTCTGTTTGAAAATAAATCAATAAAGAAGTTTCTCAATTTTTTTTATAATTATATAGAGTGATTCAATTTTAAATCGGAAAAATTTCAAGTTTTGACCAGTTTGTTAACTAGATTTTGATCAGAGGCCAGCTTCTCTGTTAAAAAATGTTCATCAGGTTCCTGCTGATGTGAAAAATGACTCAGGAAACTGCGTTCTACGGAAGATGTCTTCAGGCTGAACGTTAAAAATGAAACTGATTATCTCGTAGTGTTTTTTTCCATAATTTTCTTTCACTTTGTCTTTGCATTTACTCAAAACTTTGTTGCAACCTCTTCAACATTTCAACCCTAGTTTCTGTTGCTCATATTCGGTCTATTTTATGTCTTCCAAGATGTTCCAGCAAATCATCAGCATTTGAACATCGTGGAACAACACTTTTTAGCTTTTAAAAGATAGCTTTTTTTGAAGAAGCCTGTTAAAATCTACGGTATATCGAATTTTTGAAAGAATATCTTATATGCTATTTTTCGTGGCACAACCTTATCCGATTACTTAAATCTTGAAGAAAAATCGAATGCTCCATATGAGGGCACTCAAAGCTCTATTGTCTATCTTAAGAACATTTAAAAAAATTTAAAACGCTCGTTTTATTCGAATTTGTTCGAGGGCTGCAAATAAACAAAAAAATAATAATTTGCTACTAATGCAGAAATGTATCGGACGCACTAAAATTACAAAAAAAGAACTAATCGTGTGTAAATTGTATGGATAAACGTAAAATAGAATAACAATTTTTAACAAGCGGCGTTTGAAATGGGTAAGACCATAGAGAAAGACATGTCATGCGTCAAGCATGTGTCTCATGCATCCGTTTATACGATGATGCGAAAGTGTTTCTATTGGTTGAAGATCTGTCAGTTCGTACGACGGTGGACGAATTGACAGATCTCCAAAAAATAGAAACACTTTTGTATCATCGTATCATCGTATAAACGGATGCATGTGACACAGGCTTCACACGTGGGGGAGCGCAGGGTTTCTAGATTGAACTCTTCCTCTCTCGCTCTTAGTATACCCTAGGAACCTTTGGCGTCTTTGGTGCGCAGTTCAATCCGCGCAGGCGTAGCGACTCTATAAAAACGGCCGCTTTAAAACTTTGGCTTCAGTTTGTAAACGGTTCTAATCGGGTCGGGTACAACTTGCAGAGATCAAGTGACATTATTGTGTGTCTGATTAGTGATACATTGATTGTGTTTTGACTTGAATCATATTGTCTAGTAGTGTTTCTGGAACATTTGAATTATTTAATTTTTGTCTAGAGACTGAACTCAGTGATCGTGCTGTGGATTTAACAAATTTGTCTCCAGTTTCTCGAGCAGAGGTATGTGTGTATTTAAATTATTAATTGTTTAACGCACAATTAATATTTGCGAATTTAGACGTTAAGACGCTTAATAGAGCACGTGTGCGAATTTACGTTAAGGTTCAATTTTTAACCGCAGAACAACGTAGTGTGGGGTGAACTCAGATTTGTCTACTTTATTTTATCTTTTTTTATTTAATAAAAATTATTTCAAATTTTTCTCAATATTTTTCCTCCTCAGTAAATGGAAACCTGGTGAAAGCCATATTCATCTGGTTTTTTTCACAAAGCGGGACTTTTCTTTTGCTGTTTTTCCCTGACTATTCAGGTGTTGTATGATATTCAAATTTCGCTGTCTTGATCAAAACTACTCGAATTTCTGCACTTACAATGTTTTGACTGAATCGAATTTTCAATTCTCTATAAACTTTCTTTTTTTAGAAAACTGCCAACATTTTCTTTTGAACTTTATCTTTTGTTGTAGCAGAAAAATTAAAGAGATATTTTTTATTTGCAATAAGAAAAATAATTTGAAAAGCTTTAACACTTACTAAATACTAAAATTAAAAAAATACAGTAGCGTACAATTTTTTTCCTCATGAATTTCGGTAATTATTTTCTTGCATAACATGCGGCAGCCCTAGCTGTTGATTCCTGGAAAATTTCGTTAAGATATATCTATGCGTTTTGAAGAAATTTATCATTTCGCATCTTTTAAATTAAATTTCAACACTAACTAAGCATGGTTAACACACGTGGTTAAAATAATGCCCCTTCCACATGGAACACCTTGTATATTACTAACGCATTTTCACAGTAGAAATGTTAACGTTTATTTAATTTGTAGCGGAAACTAATTCCGATTAATTATTTATTAATCTTAATTTAATTTGTGTTTCTTCGACCGGTGTAGGCATGTATTCATCTTCTAAAATAGTGGCTCTATGGGGAGATTCAAAATGCAGTGCATTAATTTTACGTCCAAAAAGTGGGGAAAAAAATGCAATTAACACAGCTCGGCAAACGCTTCTTTTTCAAAATAGGAAATTTAAAAAGTTTTTCTCTGCTGATTGTTATCGATTAATAATTAAAATTGTTGCCATACTGAGCCGTCATCCTCTACTCTGTCTTTTCTTTGGTTTACTAATGGTAAATTAATAGATTTTACCAAGAAATAAGACATAACGTAAAGGCAATAACTCGAAAACAGAGGCAGATGCCAAATAAATGCGGGAGGCAAAAAAGTTTCTAAATTGAGCGAGCAATTGGGAAGAAACTCTGTCATTAAACATTAGTGACGCACCAAAAAAAGTTTAGGGTTTTTTAAAACACTTTTTTTAGAATTTAGGCATCAGTTCACATGTCTAATAATGTACAGTATACTAAATTAAATACGGAATAACTCTTGGAGCTATAAAGAAGACACTTTTATAAATTGCAAACGTGGACACCTTGTATTTGGAAAAAACTTCTTTCACTTTCATGTTTCGTCGAAGAGCACAGTCCTAAAATGAATATATTGAATTTTGAATCACTTTTTGTGTTTGAAAACTGTTGTGCTGTATTTTGTCTCCCCCAAACTGAAGGAAAGATTATTATATACCTACTGTACTCTACTGGGTCTTCGATAATTCCAAAAAATGTATTTTCTTGTTGCTGTATAGCTTTATATAGTAATTCTTAGTAGAATAATCTGGACATTATTTTAAAAAGAAGTACTAATGACGAACACTATTTACTGTTCTAGGTACAAGCTTTTTAGTTTCATGTCGCCGCTAGAGTACAAAGTTGATCAGACGTTGAAAAGCATGTAATCCAATTGATCTGGTAGATTATATATATATTTTTATAGTTCTTTTATCAACACAGTTCGAAAATAAATGCTCTGAATTTAGAATCACTTTTTATGTTTTATTGTCTCCTACAAACTGAATATCTTAGACCCATACTACAAAATTTTCGATAATTCCAAAAAATATCTTTCGGTCGCTGCTGCAAACTTGAAAAATAGTTGTCGCTTCCAAATTTAAATGTAAAAAAATATACTTGTACTTAAAAAAAAATGTTTGCTGTTTTTGTATGTTTCACTATAATGTATAAACACGGTTACATTATTACATGAATAAAAAACTTCCAAAAAAACACATGGTTTGGTATTCACTTTGTTAAATTTGCTATTGGCCAAGTTTTGAATTTGAGTTGAAATGTCTTGAAAAAGAAACTTTAGGTGCCAACTGTCCAAGCAAACAATACGGCTTAGACTTATCTTAATATTTTTATTGTTTGGAAACTCACACCCGAGAGATTTACGAGAGGCATTCGAGGCCATTCTTTGAAGCAAGAGAAGCTTGTGAAAATCCAGGAAGCAAGTATATATTCACGACGGTCTAAAAGCCCGAAAAACTGCACCTAAGTTTCACAATCTGGTTGACTCCAGTCTTGTCGAGTAGCTTGAAATGAATGAAAGGTGGGCATTTATTGCCTATGTGTTAAAAATTTCTTTCTTATCACTTGACCCATCTAATC
>NW_026018916.1:4856611-4868482 GCF_020466585.1 Dendroctonus ponderosae
AAAAAGTATTATGTACTAAGAAATATTATTATTAATTTATTTGTTTCATGCTAATTAAATATTAAAAACAAATATACGCCAGTATCTACTTATAGGTACTTTTGTTAAACTTATAAATACTTTTTGTTCGAGTCTAGAGATCATACTTATTGTCAGGTGGTTCTTCTAGTTCAATATAATTTTCAATGAAAACCCGTTTAGTGGTTTAATCGTAGTATTATTATTGTTGCCCAGTCAAACGTCTTCTTCCTGTTCCCTTATGAGTTGTTATATAACTGATATTAAATTTGTAATGTTTCAATTCTCCTTCCCCCAAAACATCTTTTTCAGATATATAATCTTGTTGGTGGCTTTCGATGGAACATCTTAAGTGCAGTATTTTATTGTCGATTTATTTCAATATCTTCAAATATTGCAAGAACCCACGTTAGCTTCACGAGCTTTAGGCGATAAAACAATATGTTTTAGTGAAAAGTTTTAACACTTTTTTCGATATCGTTAATCACTCAATTAGCGTTTGAGGTTGTATTAACTATCGAGACGGTTGCTTAATTGGAGAAATTTGATTTGTTGAGAATCCAACTCCAATTGGAGAAATTTGAAAGAATTCCCTTTCTAATAATCCATTTATTTGACCATTTTAATAAAAATTTTCAAAATTTGGGATAATTTCTCAAGTTTCTGAAAACACATCGCAAATAGGTATTTTTTGCTTGAAATATTTTTTGTTATTCAAAATCGCTTAATGAGCACATGGTGCATGCAAAATTCGTGAAGATCTTATCAACTTTCTGATACTGTTGCTTAATTAGAAACCAGACTTGAGAAATTTTTAAGAATTCCCCGAGGCACATTTTAAAAGAGCATTTTTAGTGCAAAAATATCTATTGATGCTCTAATTATCAGTAAAAACACGTGAGCTGTATGAGATGCGCTTTACGCCATAAATAATTTGGTGAGTAGCATTTTAATAGAAATTTTCAAATTTTGGAATTTTCGCAAGTTTCTGAAAGCACGATGCAAATAATTATTTTTCGCTTAAAAATTTTTCTAAATATTCCTGTTCGCTTGGTCAGCACCAATATGAGAGCTGCGTTTAAGGACTCATCTGCTATCTGAGACGGGTGCTTAATTTGAATCCAATTGGAGAAATTTTAAATAATTCCTAAGGGTTAATTTAAAAGAACATTTTTAGTACAAAAATGTCTATTAACTTTCTAATAATCAGTAAAAACCTTAGTTAATCTATGGTAAAAACACGTGAGCTGTATGAGATGCGCTTTACGCCGTTAATAATTTGCTAAGTAGCATTTTGATAGAAATTTTCAAATTTTGGGATAATTTCTCAAGTTTCTGAACGCACATCGCAAATAGATAGTTTTTGCTTGAAACATTTGTTATTCATAACAGCTTAATCAGAAATATAATCTTTGCGAGATTTGCTTAATGTCTCATCAAGTTTCTGAGACAGTTGCTTAATTAGAAAACAGATTTGATACATTTCTAAGAGTTCCCCGAGGTATATTTTAAAAGAACATTTATAGTGCAAGAATGTCTATTCATTTTGTAATTATCAGTAAACACACGTGAGCTGTATGAGATGCGCTTTACGCCATTAATAATTTTCTCTAAGTCTTAGTACCATTTTTAATACAAGCTTTTAAATCTTTGAGGACATTTTACAAGTTTCTGAAAGTCCATTGCAAATAATTATTTTTTGTTTAAAACCGTTTTTAAATATTCCTATTCGCACGAATATTAGATGCGGTTTTTATCATTCATTTAGTTTCTATCTGAGAGGATTGCTTAATTAAAAACAAATTAGAAAAATTTGAAAGAATTCCTCAGGGCATATTTAAAAGAGCATTTTTAGTACAAAAACGTCTATTAATTTTGTAATTACCAAAAATAACACGTGGGCTGTATGAGATGCGTTTTACGCCATTAATAATTTGTTAAAGAGCATTCTAATGGATATTTTCAAATTTTAAGATAATTTCTCAAGGTTCTGAAGGCACATCGCAAATAAATATTTTTGCATGAAGTTTTTTTTCGTTATTCATAATCGCTTAACCGATGATCGATTAATGGTGCATGCGAGATTCGCATAATGTCTCATCAAGTTTCTGAGACTGTTGCTTAATTAGAAACCAGATTTGATAAATTTTTAGGAATTCCCCGAGGTACATTTTTAAAGAGCATTTTAAGTGGAAAAATGTCTATTAATTTTGTAATTATCAGTAAACACATGTGAGTTTTATGAGATGCGTTTTACGCCACTAATAATTTTCTAAGTAGCATATATTTTATTAGAAATTTTCAATTTTGGGGATAATTTCTCAAGTTTCTGAAATATATTTATATTATGAAAATATTTTTCGTTATTCACAACCGCTTAATTAGAGCCACGCATGCGAGTAAAAATTAAGTTATATATCTAAAAACAAATGCTTTAGAAAAGGCCAAATTAGCATATTTTTTTTCAAATGTTCCGTAGAAGTGATTTAGTGGCATTGAAATCTATCTACGAATCTAAAACCTTTTTGTGCTTAAATTGCAAATAACTCGAAAACGGCTGTTCTGAGCGACAATAACGAAGTGTTTTTCACTTGGAATATTTTAGTGAAGCAATCGAGTTCTTCCGCTTTGGGCAAGTGGGAAATTCTTGAATGTCTTGGTACAAAACGCGTAAAACTTTTTATTTGGTAGCTGGAATCAGCCGATTTTTTTGGGTCAATGCACTAGTCTTGTAGCAATCGAAGTTTTTGCGCAAAAAAATAATCTCTGTTTCCTTGTTAATTAAAAATTTCGGGCATTAACACTGTAGTAAGTAATAGTGTTCTATAATAAATTAATTGTTAAGCGTTTTATAATTTTTAAATGACCGCCGTGGTCAAAGTCTTGCGGTCATCAGAAATGTTTCGAAAAGAATAAGCGAGTTTAGCAAGATATGGCCCTGACAGCGACAAATCCACAGCAATTTTAATTAAAATCCATCTGAGCGCTTTCCTGATATTACGAAAAAAATTATTTTTGGTTTATTAATGTAAAAAGTTAAGTCAGCAGAAATATTTTTTGCGCAAAAACTATGAATGTTACAAGATTTTGCAAAAATAGCAAACATATTAAAAAAGGTTTAGTGTATCAACTCAAAAGATTACAGTTGATTTCAGCTACCAAATAAAAAGTTCTGGTAGTTTTTCTACAAGACACTCAAGAATTCTTTACTTGCCCAAAGCTGATGAACTCGGTTGCTTCATCAAAATATGAGCCTTGCATAAGAACGAATTCACATCGGACTTCCCTCGATGGAAATCCCTCGAATCATTCTCCCAATATTTCAAAAAATATATTTATATATTTGAGAACTTCGACCATCAATAGAAGAGGAACCAGACATTTTTTTTAGTACAAGTCTGGTCAAATCATCTTCTTTTGATCCTTAGAATGCCGCAGTATTCTTTTGATCATGTGCTTACGGGACACCCTGTACATGGAAAGAACTTTGCGTGCGTACCCGGTATATTAGATTTGGTGTTCAACTGGTTTCAATGTTTGAATCTCCCGGGTTTCCTTGTCGCTCAAATGAATGTCAAAAACATGTCAAAACGGAGAGCGCGCGCATTGCGGAGATCGAAACCTTCGAGAAGGTGGGAAATGGGAACTTCATGTTGATGTTTTGCTTCTCACATCATGAAATCATGAATCACCCCTTCAGAAAATGAGTTGTTTTTCGTGGATTTCCAACATGAAAACATTGAAAATCATCAATTTACGATGATATGAATGCCCTGAAACTATCAAGTAAAACAAATGATTTCCAAACATTCATGTCAGGGAAGGAATTCAAGACGAACATCTTGGAACAGCAGTCACAAAAAATTGTGGAGGAAATTGTGGAATTCTGATCGGAAAATCCGGTACGGCAAGTGATTTTAGGGCTCTAAACATGTGGTAAATAGTTGAATGTAAAGAGGCCATTTTCACCCAACGAAATCGGCCATTATTATCAAATCTGAGTTCATCCGAAGTAAAATGCACTCAATTGCTTAGTTTCGAGGCTGTTTTAGTAGGAATTTGTAGTCAAAACCGCGTTTTAGCAGTACTTTCGACATTTTCAGTGGTCTTTTGGCGGAATTTCGAGTTTCCCTTGTCATCTAGGCGGAGCTGACGCACGAAGCCGCCATCACGGCAACCGACCGAAAAGCGTGTAAAGCGAGTTCGTGCGAAGTGGAGTGTGTGTTGTGGCTCCTTATTTTCATTAATTCTCATGTGTATCAATTGACTAAATACTCAGGTATTGGTTTTTCGCATAGTTTAGAGTCTGGCCTCACTGAAACGTTTGTTCTTTGTAGACGAGGTGAAAAGTTAAGTGTAAAAAAAGTGAAATTAGTTGCGAGCTTCTCGACGATGGCTAACGTAAGTGCCCGCCATGTTGAAAATTTGCCTCAGAAATGATTTTCTCTTTTCTTTGGGCGCCGTTCCGCGTAAAATAGCTTTTTTATGCCGCATTTACGTGCCTATTTATCCGGTAAGTAAAAGGTTAATCGTTCTTTCCCGCGTTCCAACGTCAAAACCAATAGAAACGTTCATGTAGATGCGACTGTTGTTCTAGTGCAAATCGCCGATAACCGTCTCCACCTTCCAATAAAACACTGCTGCCAAGGTCTCTTCTTGCCCAGAAATCGACGTGTTTTGTGCTCAATCGTTTCGTTTGCCCTCAAAAAGCCCCACATATCGTCTGTCCAGGAACGTAAACAATCCCACTTTTCAGTTCGCTTTTGTCGTACGTGACGCCAGTTCCAGGAGAATTTTCGCCAGTTTTCAACGATTCTATGAAGGTTAGATTACAGGACGTGAAATTGTGATGCAAATCCATTGTTTGTCTAAAAGGGGGGTGTGGCGCCAAACCAAACAACATTTTTCCACAACTGCTCCAATTAGCGCTCCTCTACCGAATTATTTGGGCTTTGGCTAGTCATTGTCCTTTTAGCCCTAACAGGCCCAGGGCTCCACTTATTTCCACATCAATAAGTCAACAAATGTTCTTCAGTCCAGTTTCTTTACTTAACATCCTAAATATATGCTAATTGGTTATTAATGCCCATCTCAGCTTCTCTCTAAGCTTTCTTTAATTGACTCTCAATTAGCTAGATGGTAATGGCAATGGGATAGATCTAAAAGATGGTAACTATGCCAGAAAATATATAATATGGTAAATACCACTAATTCACCTAATCTAACATTCAGGGGTCATTAGAAAATTTAGTTTGCTTGCAAGGGGGTGAAGTAGATGTGGATTGAATAACATGCTCAAACTCTCTGAAAATAAAAAATGCACTTTTGGCATTCATCGTTAGGGTCGTTTGGTTAATTCGTACCTATCTCGTTTCTGAAACTTTATAATCTTCGTATTTTCATCCCGTTTACTCGAAGGAAAACCGTATACAATAAGCCGACCACGATAGAATGTGAAACGCTTTTTTAGAAACACTCGTACCAAAAGCACATTGTTTTTACCTATGAACTAGGATGAACTTAACGCAAATTATACCTCGTTTTATTCAATAAATGTATTTCAACAAATGACTACTTACCTGCGTTGTTTATTGTAAACATGATAACCTTTTCCTTTTTAATATCTAATAGTTGCGCAATTTTAAAATATTTAACCGTAATACACATCGAAATTAAGTAAACAGCAGCGTAATTAACATAACGGTGGTGAGAATCGTCTCACTATGCGCTCAACTCACAGTACGCATTTTAACTGTAGCGTGTGTGGACCGTGGACTGAGCTCATACTCAATCTGAAATTCTAGTCTTTATCCCGCGAAACTTTGATTCAGGTCTCAACTTCTCCCCTTACCAGACCCAGTCCAATAATAGAAATGATCTATTCTATTATCTGAAAGAATCTCTCAGAATGGTTTACACATTCATAACTCAAACTGCCGTAGTTTCAATGGTACTTGCACATAAACATGTCGAATTAGTCTGGATTGTCCTAATAAAAAGCCTTATTTTAATACGAAATTGTTCTAGTAGTATTCGGAAAATAGTGCACTAGAGCTTTAAATCTCTTCAATTGCAAACTTTGAAAGCCGGCTGTTTTTGCGAAAGCTCGTCGGTGTCCTTAAAATAAAAGCAGCTTCCAGATATTTTTCTATGTAAATTTCGGCTGAATTGATGTTCATATTTTTTGGCCAAATTGAGTAGTTTTATCAAATATTCGAGCCAATTTACATAAATCCATTTGGTTCGCATAAAAATCGATCGCAGATAGTGGACTAGGTACCTATCGATATATTTTTCCATTTGCTTCAACAAACGTATCATTTGCACCTTTCTACTATCTATTTGCACCACCTAGTTCAATGTAAACTCGCTCAAATCAATTGTCCTCAACTTCAAGGCATAATTTATATGCACGATTACTGGGCAACAATCAAACTTCAATTGGATTTTATGCTACTAAGCTTGACTCATAAGTAATGTGCTTTTTGCATGTACAACATAGATACCGTTGGTTTTATTGATAATCTTATTGATTGCGATCTTATCGACACTTGCAGTTTTATTTGATTCGCTAGTGGCACAATCTAACAAATATATCGACGAACTATCGCTATCAACGAATGCATAATAATAGTGGTCTTGACATTGATTCGTTTAATTTCACCTATAAGTGTTACTTTTCTTTTTAGAAACAACATGCAATGAATCTTGCTTAATGCAGAATTGTCCTCAACATGGAATATCCTCTGTGCTCCCTAACTGCTTGGACCATGTCTTGATAGGCCCAAGTGGTGTTACTTTGTTTATCTAGTAAGAACATTATAGCACAATAAAGTTGATTCAATACACACACGTTTTGCACTGTTTGTATAAACCACTCACCCCATACCGCTTTCATTGTTTAAAA
This sequence comes from Dendroctonus ponderosae, assembly GCF_020466585.1. Classification (NCBI taxonomy): domain Eukaryota; kingdom Metazoa; phylum Arthropoda; class Insecta; order Coleoptera; family Curculionidae; genus Dendroctonus; species Dendroctonus ponderosae. The sequence goes on from NW_026018916.1 coordinate 4,863,537, forward strand.
GCTGAGTTATTCGAATATTAATATATGGATTTTTTTTCAGATTCAGGAATTATAAAAGTTGCTAACCGGGGGCAATGCAACAAGTTGATGCTACTGCCTCTAACAATACAGGAAAAATGAATGAACAGGCATCAGCAGGAAATGGGTCTGCAGCAGCACCTCCTCAATCTGCCGCTACTCCGGCACGAGACAACCGCGAACCTCCGCCAAGAAATGAACCTGCCGTTGAACCTGTTAATGGTGTGGTGCAACCTTCAGTCATGCCACCACCAGAAAGGTAATTACCTTCTTTATCATGCCTTGTGGCTATAAATGAGTTGTCATCCAAACTCTTTTTCAAAAGTTTTTGACCAGACAACTCAATTATCAGCTGCAATTTGGCAAATTAACACAATCGATGGAATAAGTTGTTTTGATCTTTCGATCTTCACTTTTTATTACAATTAGAATTTAGGTTCATTTGCAATGTTATGTGATCTCTTAAATTAGTTCTATCTAATTCTGATAGATACACATTTGCATTTAGTATAAAATTTCCAAACAGTTGGCTGTCGCAATGGACTTTGACACTGTTCTTTGGTTTAAATATAAATTTATTGTTGGTCTGTTGTTACAGGCCTGGAAGGGTTACCAACCAGTTGCAGTTTTTACAAAGAACGGTCCTGAAGGCAGTTTGGAAGCACCATTTTTCATGGCCATTTCAGCAGCCCGTTGACGCTAAGAAACTCAATCTGCCGGTAATTTTTTTTTATTAAAGTGACAATCCTTTGAAATATGTATATTTGGTTGCAAAAATTATTGATATTTATTAAATAATAATATTATTTGCTTCGTTTGCTATGTACGTTATAATAACTTTTATAAAATTTGTCTTTTCTGGCTATATAGAATGTTACAAAATAATCAAAAAATTTCTTTAGGATTATCACAAAATCATCAAGCAACCCATGGATCTCGGTACTATAAAGAAGCGCCTGGAAAACAACTATTACTGGTCAGGAAAGGAGTGCATTCAGGATTTTAATACAATGTTTACGAATTGTTATGTCTACAATAAGCCCGGCGAAGATGTTGTCGTAATGGCTCAGACATTGGAGAAGGTACTTCAACACTTTAACGTAACCATCTAGCAGTCCTTAATAAATGCCTTCATTTCAGGTCTTCCTAACGAAAGTCGCGGATATGCCTAAAGAGGAAATCGTGGTCGAGACGCAAGGAAAAGGAGGAAAAGGAAAGAAAGGTCGTGGAACTAGCGGCTCTTTACTTGCAACTCCATCAAGAGGTAGGCCTCCTGCTACTGTATCATCGACAGTCGCAAATCCTGTAGCCACAACAACGGGTAAGTCAGTAAAATAATTTTGAGGAATTGATCAGCAAACGGCAGTGTTTGACAAAAGCGACCACACTATGTTTGGAAAGAAAACTCCTCTGTAAAATTATATTAGTTACGGTAACACAAGTTTGCGTTAGATTTCGTGAATTAAAAATTTCAAACCTTGGCTTATAGCAAAGAAGACAATTTAAGATACGATTTCCCATGTCAAATTTAATCGGGAGGATTTTCTCAGCAACTGCTGTTTGCAGCTCATCTCTTTTAATTGAAGCTTATTTGAAGATGAAGATATCTCATTTAAAGTTTAGTTGTTTATGGCGTAAATTCAATATGGCAATAGTCACATCTGCCTAGCTGAAAATAGCTGCGATTTTATTTATACTTTAAGACTGTTGGATATCGTACATTGTAACAAGTAAGTTATGAATACAATTGGACTGAAAAAGTAAAGTCACATCTGCCAATTCAGTGGTACCTACAGACCCTTGGAAAATTTAAATCTATTTTGGGGTCCCTGATAGACGTCGGATGGCCCGCGCAAGGTTTAATATAAAATAGAATATAACTTTTTTGGAAGTAGACAAATTCAGAGCACAAATGCAGATGAATGCATTTATACTAATTCAGGAGCAACTTATTGAATTATCCACAAATGAGCAAGTGAAACCAATGTTTATGATACGACAATTTCTGGTTACAAAAACATATTCCAATTTTATATCCAGCATTATGCGTTATTGTATTGCCTTGCCTTGATTACATTTCCGTCTTCGTATTTGGTAGAACGTGAATTCAAGGCCGCTATGAACGAAAAAGAAACCGTCTAGAAATTAGTACTCGTGGGATATGCGATTGCTACTCACGAAAATTGATCCGGACATAATACACATAACATCCCATCAGGTTCATCCAAGTCATTAATTTTATAATTTATTATGACCATTTATCCATTAAGCCTTCAAAGTTAAATTTTCAGTTTTAGATCCAATATCTATCTGAGTTTTGTCAAGACGGATATTTATTGAGTGCATAAGTACAGTAGTTGCTATTATCTGATTAGTAATATACTGTATTTATCAGGGTCTGGCTGTTTACCTTTGGGCAACGCAGCTCCAACAACGGTGCCTTGCAGTACGGCCACTCCGACGATAGTGGCCCCAAACAACTCCCAAGTAACTCCCATTATTCACAATGCAGCCGCTGCGTATGGGGCTCAAGCATTAGATCAACCTATGCCTGCATTAGGTGTTGTCCCACCAATACAGCCGGCCAAAAGTAAAAAAGGCGTGAAAAGAAAGGTATGTTTCATGTACTAGTTTGGAATTTATTATGCGCCTACCGCTCAACCTCTCAAAACAACAAAATCTACTTTATGTTTGTCGCCTGTAGGAGCTTAACACTTTGTGCGCCGGTGCCATTTAAAGGTACCGTCTTTTTCGACCGGCTTTTTTCATTTTCATGGCATAACATTCAACTGAACACACGCTACACAAATGCTATCTTCTGTCCTAAATACGTTAAAATGCATAGAAATTGTATACAGAGAATGTGAGAGTGTATCATTTAGAGTGGTATTGTTCAAAACAAGTGCCTCTATGGAGCGAAACACTTCTCTGCTTTATGATTTGTATGCATTGAAGGGCTTTTGGGCCCATCTTAAGTTCGGGAATTGTTGGAGAAATGTGAATGTTTTGGCTGAATGTGAATATAATGACTGAGATGGGCTCACCCAGTTTCTGGCTACTTCATGCAGGACGGTTTTACAGTATTCCTCAGACAAATCGATTAGACTTACGAAATCAATGTGTAAAGCGTCGAGTACGATCAAGGAAATAGTTCCTAATTAATACACAGTGTGAAGAAGCCCGAAGATTGATGATAAACACCTAGTAACAAAACGCACCACAAAGTGTTACGTATGTTTTGTTTAGGCGGACACAACAACGCCCGCTACTGCGTACGATTACTTGCCGTCTGGCGATGGATCCAATTCCTCGTCGTCGGCTAGTAAGATTTCCAAGAGGCGTGAATCTGGTCGTCAAATCAAAAAGCCAGTACGCACTCAGGTATGTAAAGACCTGAATACAGGGTGATTCAGAATTGGCGTCATTCCTCGGGGGGTGTTTTGGGAGTACAAGAAAAAAAGTAAAAAAATTAATTGTTATTAATAACTGAGATGTTTGCAAAAATGAACAGAAGGATGGCAACAATGTTTTTTAAGGTACTCTGCCTCATTAACATTACATACCTGTTACTTCTTAATTATTTCGAACTGTAGTAACCATTGGAAAACACAAACACAACAAAGGGAAAAATGGGAATTAAATATTTCTAGCTTAGGATAACCTTGTCAGTGCGGGCAACATTTTTTGTTTAGAAGTGGTGTACCTGAATCCGCCATAGATGCAAAGAATATTCGCGAGTTCAACTATCGATGGGGGCCCTGCGAAACCTCAAATTACTCGTTGTCGGGTAACAGTTGAGACTTGTCAGACTTGCTTATTTATTGGAGTTGATGACATTTATAACATCACACAATACTTACACACTTTTCGATCTCTTTCTATTTCGTTAAAAGTTTGCAAAATTTGATTAGAACCAAGCGAATTCGCGAGTTCAAAAGTCCAGACGCCCTCCTGGTGGCTAAAATTATAACAAGTTAAGTAGAAATTTGGCACTTGCTTTGTTCTAATCAACTTTTGCAAGCTTTTAAAGAAATAGAAACAGATTGAAAAGTGTGTTTGTATTGCTTTATGTTATAAATGTCATCAACTCCGATCAATCAAAAAGTCTGACACGTGTCAACTGTCATTCGAGAACGAGTAATTTGACGTTTCGCGCAGCGCCTCCATCGGTCAACTCGCTAATAGGGGAGATGTTCTGTGCATAGATGTCATGATGTCAACACTACAAACAACATCAATAAATAAAATTCAATTAAGTTGTTAAGGGCCAACTGCATCGCTTCGGCTTAGGAGTTAAGTGGAACTTAGTAATTTAAGTTGACTGCACCGCATTTTAAGCGTCACGTAAACCAGTCTAAGTGGCACTTAGCCTAAGCTGTACTCGCGGTTCGGCTTAGCCATAAGTGGGACCTATACGCTATAGGATTTATTTATTTTTTTAAATTCGGCTTCTTTAAGAGCAATGTCTAATTGTAAGCATTTTACTTTTAGAGAATGCTCTGCTTCTTCTCGCTCTCTTTTACGGTCTGCCGCTTTCATTTCTCACGTCCTTAATAATTTCATTACAAGGGTCCTGGGAAGGTGTAAATGCTGCACCACCGCCGGTCTGTATTATCGATTTTTTTTCTTGGGACACAACCATTCGGTCTTCTTTTTTTTTAAATTTTGTAGCTCTTCCGCAAAGATTCTTTACTGCGGAAGGCTTTACTTGGTGACGAGGCGTTGAAATCGGCAGCGATCTTACTCCAGGCACTGTCTTTTCCTCTCCACGTGCACGAGTCAGTTTTCTTGTTTTCGATTATCCCTTTATAGTCTCGGCATATTTCTAATAACCGATATTTCTCCTGATTGGCATAATTGGGAGTGCGCATTATTTTTGGTGATTTAGTATTTTCCGATTTCATTGGGTATTCCATTTAATTTAATTT
>NW_026018916.1:4868822-4897248 GCF_020466585.1 Dendroctonus ponderosae
TTAACTCGTGCTCAATTTGAACCGATGTTGAGTAAACCAGTTATTTATTGTGTCTATGTGTCCTGTCTATCTTACATGCGTGGTAGGAATGTAGTCCTTCCTCGGTATTTGGCGTGTGGGAAAGCGTAAGTTGTTGTTAACTGTTTGTTAAATTATGGTTTGTTTTTCTGTCAGGCGCTGGATGCAAACGGTCCATACACTGGAGCTTCAGGGTCTGGAATTCCATCTGCAGTAGGGCAGCCAGGCGTTCTTGGTCAAAAGTCGAAAGAGAAACTCAATGACCACCTAAAAGCGTGTAGTGAGATTCTGAAAGAACTTTTTTCCAAGAAACATTGTGTAAGTCTAATGAGTTATTAAATCTCAATTTATGTCATTAGTTATTAGTTGTTTATTATTAGTGTTTATCAGTGCTTAATATGAATCACTTTCCAGACCTACGCTTGGCCCTTCTATAAACCTGTGGATGCCGAGATGTTGGGTTTGCATGATTACCATGATATCATCAAACATCCAATGGATCTTGGCACAATAAAAGAAAAATTGGACAATCGAGAATACCATACTGCCAAGGAATTTACTGATGATGTCCGGCTTATTTTTTTGAATTGTTATAAATACAATCCGGCGGATCATGATGTCGTGGCAATGGCTCGAAAGTTGCAGAACATCTTTGACCTCAAGTAAGTTATTTGTGTATTTATGTTTGGTTGCTTCGATTATTTATTTGTTCGGTGTTTTTTTTGAAAACCACGCGTGGCATTCTGCTGTTAAGTTTTTCTTAAATGTCCAACCTGTTAAAATTCGCATTACTTCTTGCAGGTTGGCAAAATATCCTGATTTACGTGAATTGCATAGGATGAGCGCCATGCTGCCACAAGAGTCGTCTTCTTCTGGGTCAAGTTCGGAATCGTCTAGTGAGTCGGAAGATTCCGAAGAGGAGCTACGAAATAAGGAAATCAAGCAACTTGAGAAAGAGGTAGGTTTTGTACAATTACGACATAGAACTTATGCGTTATGATGTAATATCTATTTGAACCCATTGATGTTTCTATTAATGGACTTTTTAACATTGAAAATAAATATGGCGCTCTCTGCTATTATTTTGTCGTGTTTTCTTGCTTCATCTTGCTGATTTTCCAGTTAACGGTCATGCAGGAGAGAATGAAGAAATTCGTTGAGGAGAGCTCGAAGAGGAAACGGGAGAAGAAAAAGCAGAAAAAAGATAAACCTAAGAAAAGCTCAATGCCGAATTTATCTGGGCTTGGAAGTAGTACCGGTAAGTGCAGTTACATTGTTATTAACAAGTTTAATCGTTGGCAATGAGTACTATGCTGGAACGGGTACTATATTCCATCTTATTGTCACTTTGTTCAATGACTTCCTGTGAGGTTGTTATTTGGATTTGGTTGATTGGCACTGGAAGGACCTGTTTAGTTAGCGTGAACAGGATATTATGGGTTCAAAGGGGTTAAAAATAATAGGAAACGACTGATTCAGATGGTTGAAGGGATTGGTTTATGTTCGATGTTGTTTAAAAGTCTTATTGTTGATCGATATTTCTTGTGCTAATTCAGGCGGAAAATCTGCGTCAAACTTCGGACCTGGTGGGGTCGGTGGTGGGGGTAAACAGCTTCCAACTGCCCCAGACAGTGTTGGGGTGGAAGCTGCAGCTGACGTCAAGACGGGGGGCGAACGAGGCGGTACGCAAACGGGAAGCGCCGCCGGCACGCGGGCACCCAAGAGCAAAGGTAAGGTCGAATGGAGGACTCAAATGACATGGATGTTGGTTAGGAGTGAGAACAGACGAATTATCTTCAGTCGTGAAAAATTATCTGCATTGTGAATTTATCCATCCATACCAGAGTGGTGTAGCAAAGAGTAGTAGTATTAATGCATGTCATGCTTTGTAGGAATATTAGATTTATCAGCGTTTGGTTGACATTTTTTATCTTATTATTTGTAAATTCTGATTTATTTTCCTGACTGTGTGTAATTGTTATTATATTCTTATCTTTCCTGGGTCTCAGTCAAAGTGTGAAGTAAAAATTTTGAATATCGTTTATTTCATTACGTTTCGGCGAGACAACAGCGCCATGATCAGATTTAAAATTTACACAAACTACAAACACCAATTCACAATTAAAACATGTTGTATAAAAACAATAATTTATAAAGCGTTAAAACATTCATCAGTTCTTGAGGGAAAAAAATTCTTCCTTTTGGGAGAGCAAAACGTTTGAAAAACTTACCTCATAATTGGTAAACAACATTAACGTTCTTTTAGGTCTTTGCCTTCTTGAAACTTTAAATTTGTCTGAATTATTTTCTACATTTGCAAGAATGGTATGTATGTATTGAGATAAGAGAAAATAGTTTTAATTTTTCACAAGTGTACTGGGTGTTCTATACTTATGACTTTATTAGGATTTGGTAAATATTGCTAAGGTTGTCGGTATCTGATCTGAAATTTACTGCTTTTGGATGGTTTTTTATTTGTATCATTTCTTGGATTCTTCTTTTATGATAATTCCAGAAATTAATGAATCCAGATTATATACCGACAACCTTAGCAACATTTACCAAATCCTAATGAAGCTATAAGTATAGAACACCCAGTACACTAGTGAAAAATTAAAACTATTTCCGCTTATCTCAATACATACATACCATTCTCGCAAATGTAGAAAATAATTCAGACGAATTTATGATTTCAAGAAGGTAAAGACCTAAAAGAACGCTAATGTTTACCAATTATGAGGTAAGTTTTTCAAATATTTTGCTCTCCCAAAGGGAAGATTTTGTTCTTCAAGAACTGATGAATGTTTTAAAGCTTTACAAATTATAGTTTTTATACAACATGTTTTAATTGCGAATTGGTGTTTGTAGTTTGTGTAAATTTTAAATCTGTTGATGGCGCTGTTGTTTCTCCGAAACGTAATGAAATAAACGATATTCAAAATATTTATTTCACACTTTGAGACTCAGGAATGATAATATCATAATAATTATTTGTAAAGCCTTCAATTTTTTCCGCAATCCAGAATTATGCTCTGTTAATTGCAATATCAAATCGTAATATTTACTGCTTTAAAACCAACATCCAAGTTGTTTATAGTGCATGTGACTAGATCTGATCTTAATTTTATCTTTTTTTTCTATTTTTCCGTTCCTATATAGGCTAAGTAAGTACCTCTTGGCGCAAAATTCGAGCTCTGCCTACCGGATTTTCGTTTTAAGTATTGGGGTGTTAGGAGCAGAATGAGCACGTTTGAACTCGTTAAAACACGTTGTTTTTAATTGCGAATTGAACGTTTTTTTTTTATCGCGAAGGTAGTGTGTCGTTATAAAAGCAGATTTTCAATTAGTATATACAAGCATTTTTTGCCCAAAAAGTGAGAAATGTACTATTAGATAGATAAGTTTTTTTTATAAAGCTTCACGTTAACAAATGAACATCTAGCTGTTGGAAGCCCGTTTGACTGAAATGGCCAAGTTGAAGAAAAAAAAGTATGAACGAAAGTTGAACGAGCAATTTGTTTGTCAGCAACAAATTGTCCGGTTTTTATGGCTGCGTTCATTTCGTAATCTTCTGCTAACACCCCATTTATGCCGATAATGTTCGACGGGCGACGCTCGCCGCGGTACTTACCTAACGTATAGGAGAAGGTGTTTAATGCATATTCATTTCAGCACTGCTTTGTATATCAAGTCGCACGCACAGCTTCTGTTTGACCTTACTGTATTTGACTGGTGGATTTATCTTTTGGTAGTTCTAAACTGCATCAATGTTACATTCTCTAGAAAAATAATCAAACTACCATCAGATGCCTAACTAGAAGAATGGCAAATCTCAAAAGGCTCTTATCGCGTCTATTTAATCAATAGGCATGCTATGGAAATGTGTTTTCTGTGTCGCAACGAAAGATATGATTCTTCCAGGTCCTCGAGGTCCAAAAACAGGAGGGGCGGGACTGGCCAGCGGGGCTACAGGTGGACCTCCAGCCAAAAGGGCGAAAACTACCCGGGGAGCATCGGCTGGAAGTTCAGGCCCTGGTCGCAAAAAGGCTCAAGTGGCCCCCGTGGCTCCAGCATTCGACTCTGAGGATGAGGACAGCGCCAAACCGATGTCGTACGATGAAAAAAGACAATTGTCTTTGGATATTAACAAGCTACCAGGTTAGTTTATACTAATTTAAAAACATTTATGATCCAAACTTTGTTCGTAGAAATAAATAGTACATTTGGCGCAAAAGACTATCGTACATCCATTAAGCGCAAACTCAAAATCTCATTTACGGTATATTTTATTTGTTTTCAGGAGACAAGCTGGGTCGTGTGGTGCATATCATCCAGTCGAGAGAGCCTTCTCTGAGAGACTCAAATCCCGACGAAATTGAAATCGACTTTGAAACCCTGAAACCTTCAACTCTTCGCGAATTGGAGTGTTATGTGGCATCGTGCCTCAGAAAAAAGCCGCGTAAGCCCTACTGTAAGTTCCGTTACCTTGCGTCTGTTTTGATTTTTTCCACATCGAATTGCAGATGACCTAAATCGAATCACATATTGTAGCACAACACAATTTTCTGCGCGAACTTCAAACGAACAATAATTTTTAACTGAATAACGATTATTAAGTAGTCTCAATTTTCAGAGGGGAGTTTAATTCGATTTGGCTGATCAAAATTTACTTTTTTATTTTATTACCTTAAAATGAAATGATTCTCACTATGACGGACATTGGTTGCGTGCCGGTTGGCGATGGCTGCGAATGGTTTTAAGCAACTGGTTTGATGAACATTCATCAAATCTGTATACATACAGTGAGTGTCAGATGTATTGCATTTAATTATTTAAGAATCAGGTGTTTATCGGTTGAGAAATTGACACTTGGTTGAGTGGCAATTAGGCTTACGACTTTCTACTAATTTTTTAAGTATAGGGTATGCTACATAGAAAACGATTAAAATTTTGTGGAGAACTGAATCAAATTTCAAAAAGATGGTTTTATATTCAAAAAAGGTGACTGGCGAAATGAAAATAAGGGTCTGAGCAGTGTTTCTAAAAATAAACACTTGATTTTTAAATAATATGCAATACATTTGCCGCTCACTGTATGTTACAATTGGGTGTAGCTTAAAATAGCATCGACAAATATAAAAGAAGCACGTTAAAATTATAATATTAAAACGACGTACAGGTTAGAGGCGCTTAATGAACTTTGGTTTTGTCCGACGTAGTGGAGATTTTAGTTTTATATTTTACTTACGTTGTGCTACGACAGGCGTACGTAATTGGAACTACATATTCTGTTTTAAGCATGGTAGATGTTTGGGTTGAGGATGGTTCATTATCAATTCCCATGTTTGAATGGCGCGATGGCTTTGTTAAAACATTGGCGTTGCTTAATACCGCTCACCTGCGCATCAATGTCTTCAGTTCATTGGCTTCTTCGTTCACAATTACTAGTTTTAATATTCACTTAATATTATTCAAACTTATTCACTTGCAAATATTATTCTTCTGTGATCGTGCTCAATCATGCATGTTTTAAAGTAAGTGCTACGAGCATTTACTTTTTTTTTAAATTAATTGAATAAAATTATTTCGGTCACAAAACGCCATATTACCAATTCCTAAATCATTTTTCATTCATCGGTTGTGCTGCATGCTTGGAGACTTGTTGAGACGATGGGGACGCTTTTAACCAGTTTTCATTCTAAGTGAACTTAGCCATAAATCTACTTTAATGGACTGGTTGAACCACTAGGGCCATTATTATCAGATTAAAACATCTTATTTTTTTTTATCTTGGTCTTGAATTTCAAGTGAAAAGAGATTTGCTTAGTATTGATTATAATTGTCTTATAAACGTCCCAAATTGAAACATTTTTCTATAACTGAAATCACACTTGCTTTTCCAACGGTTGGATTAAACAATACCTAAATAATCATTTCTTGTCGCCTTCAGTAGAGAGCTTTTCTGGTGATTAGCGTGTGCTTTAGCAAAATAATTTGCTTGGGGCATTTTTGTTAATGTTTGTTTTACTTTATAGACAAAAAGTTACCGGGCAAATCAAAAGAAGAACAAATCGCTGAGAAAAAGAAGGAGCTTGAAGATCGACTTTTGGACGTCAATCATAAAATTGGGCCAAGCAAAAAAACGCTTAAGAAAGGTAAGAATAGCTATACTTACGACCCAGTTACCCCCATGAGAAATCAGTCAACTCTAATATTTTTGTAGTTAATACTTTTTTTGCCGAAATATGTTGTAATATGGATTATATTGTGATTGTTGTTGTTTCAGACATCAAAGCAGATGCAACTAGCACAAGTGCGGGTCGAATGTCTTCATCTAGTTCTAGCTCGGACAGTGACAGTTCCTCCTCGTCTTTGAGTAGCAGTTCGAGTGATTCAAGCGATAGTGAAGCAGGTTAGCACGCCGATTCGGCAAGACGCTCTCTTTTCGTTATTTCGCAATTGTATCGACTGACTGGCAACAAAAAAGTCGTACCAGCTTAATTCTCGAGGATTTGCTGCGAAATAATTCGTATCATGTCGAGATAAAATCAAAAAATTATTTTCTCAATAGTGATCTTACAAATGGACTATGTGAGCGATTTTATGGGTCATTATTTTTACGTTCAGTGATTCTGTGATTATGTTTAGCATTGGAAATTTATAATGAAGTGAACTTCGCAAAAAACCCCCCGTTGTAAAAAATAAGACTTTAAGCACACTATTCTTTTGCGTAGAGATTTCGTGCCATTGCGATTCGTGAATTCGTGATTATTTTCTCGTCCAGTTTTTACTATAAGTTTATTTATTAGCAACTAGATAGAGCGAAAAACATTCGAATTTTTTCGATATTACTCAAGACAAAAAACTTTGAAGATTATTTGTTCTACAGCGTTTGCTTCAACGTATTATAAAACTTCGTTTTTACCAGCCAATTTTTAGAGAGAACTAAATGTTAATAGTCAGTTTTCGATTTTTCAAAGCTTCAAATATTTATTTATTAAAAACACCCAATCTCATAATGCAGGCGGAGATTGATTTATTTAAAGCTGTTTATTAACAGTACGGTAAGGCCCCCTCAGACTGCCTTCTTTTTGTTCAAAGCCAACAATACGATTCAGAAGCGTAATGTGTGGGCAAAATAAATACCCGTAAGGTTTTTAATTAGCCACTTGCTCAGGCTGTCGGCACTTTGTTTAATTTACTTGTTATTATCAGATATTTTATTCGGATTCGGATGATTAAACGGTGGGGAGAACACGTATTGTGTGAACAGTTCGCCATACCATTCCAAAATAGTACGGTTTGGAACAAAATAGGAAGAAGTCTGAGTTAAAAGTAACGAGTACAAACATTTGTTCATACTGCCTCTAAATTAGTGAAACCCGTTTAAGCGTGAAATTAATTAAGTAGAGTTCAAAGGAAAACATTTAATGTTTCGCCGTTAACACTACGAAATTGATTAATTTTGCTAAAGAGAATAGGCATTCGGTATTCTTCCAGAAGCACTAGTGTTAGCTGGAACACGAGCCAGTTTGATATTAATGTTTTTAGTTATACGCCTGGTGATCAATTTTTTTTTCGAAACGAGTTCGCCAGATATATGTGGAAGATTATTGAAACAAACAGTTTTTCCAACTTAGCTTAAGTATCTGTATGGTCCATTTATTGTTGGTTTTGTCATGTTCTTCCAAACGCATAAACATTTACAAACTCCATCAATATGTTGGGTCAAAATATTTTTCGAGCATTGGACTGTATTGTTGTTTGGAAGAGCTTGTGTTGCCAGGAAATATTTTATTATAAATTCCCCGGATCAGCTCTGAGTGCACACGAGTGATTAGGAGGCAGCCCGTACCAGCCATACAGGTCTTACCGCAACTATTTTGTTCCATCTAATGTCTAATAAGTACACTTGTCGTTAGTTAAGTTCTTCAATTGCCATAACGCTACATTTAAAATGCAGACAATGTGTGTGGCGGCTGTAATTATCGTAGAGTATTGCATTATTGTCTTTTATACTGGAATTTCTATTAGGATCAGTCACATCACATAAATTATTATAACCCTGTTTTCTATAATGTAGTAGATGCCTAATGAAATTCCAAATTAAGTAGATTTTTGGTAGTGGTAACTGTATGGTTAGTAAATTTCATAATCAGCTAGAGCTAGTTTGAAAGTAATTGGCCGCCAAGTGTTGGCCACCATTCACATTGTTTGCACTCAGACGTCTAGAAATAATCAGTAACAAAAATCAATTCGATCCAATTAGTTGGACATTAAAATCGAAAGTAAAGTACAGCTGCAAATGGGTCTTAAATATTATCTGCAAACTTGTTAGGAAGTTCTAAAAGGAAAATATAAATTTAGTTTAAATTACGATAGACTGGAGATTGAGTTTGTTATTCTCTTAAAAGCATTAAGTTTTCTCATATCAAAGAGTATTATTGTAAAATAACTTAAGTCCTATATATAATATTAATAGAAAAATTTCTTGCATACATTTTTTATGTAGGGACAAACTATATGTGTAGGTAAATTTGTTCGCGTTTTGAACTTCCATAATACCATGTATTTTTAATTTATACTTTAGTAACTGCATTAGTTTTCTATTTAAGCAGTATGGTTGTACATACTGAATTCTCACAGTCGTTTATATTATAATTATCATTTTTCGTATTATACATATGTTAATAGCTTTTCTTCATTTTATACATTTTTATTTAAAGACTTTTTCACAAATTTTCACAAATAACTTGTTTGTTCTGTCCTTACAGTTCGCTTTTTGGGTTTGGGTGATGTACATTATTTGCGCTGTTTGTACATACTTTCAGACATTTCAGGCAATTTTTAATGAGTATCAAACGTTTTGTGTCTAATCTCTTGCCTGTTAGATGTAGTGTATTTGCTACTAAGAAAGTTCAGTTTGCTAAAGACAAGTTTGTAATATATTATTGCTCGGTACAATAAGAGTGTTAGCCTACATTTGTCTGATAAATAAAATTTATTATTAAATTTATTATAAGTAGTAGTTTTGTTAATATTTCCTGTTGCGGTAAGACCTCTTAGTGTAAGACTGCTGCGGTAAGACCAATGTAATGTTCTTTTTTGATATTTAAACCGCTTGACATCAGCTTGATTTTTCGAAATTTAATATTGTCACATAGATTTGCGAATACATAATATATGACAGCTGTGCATTCAGAGTGGTATCTGATTGTGAGAATATTCTACTGAGTATTGTGTTTTTAGATGCTGGCCGACAGACTAGCAAACAAAAGCCAAGACTCTCGAATCAGAAAAAGTCGCCGAATCATGCGATAAATAACTGTGGGGTTCCTGCTATAGTGGTTAGTACATATTTCTTAATTTTATTTTTCAGTCACGGGGGCTTTACTTTAACGTCCCATAAATTGTAAACATTCAAAATCTTTATATTGTTTGAATGTTCTGTAAATCCTTGCATAGTGATTTCACTTAAATTTCCATTGTTTTGCGCCTGAGTGATTAAAATGTCTTTTACCGTTTATGGGACTATTACCTTGGAATTGTTATTGAAAATTATTTTGAGATTTTACGGTAAGTAACGTTATTTTTACCAAACCAATACGGTTTTGTTTCTGTTATTAACTTATTTGTTCTTTGCTTTAGCCGTCTACCGTCTTACCACTACAAACGCAGAAGCCGTCGCTTGTTCCTGCTGCATTGAACCACCCCGCCCACGGCGCATTGCCAACAGTTGCAGCAATGTCTTCTGCAGCCTCGAATTCTTTAACTCCTGCACAATTTGCTGCTGCGCCACTCGCCACTAACGGTCCATCGACTGTTCCTAAAGGACCGTTAACTATGACAATGCCTGCAGTCCGTAAACATTCGCCTGTAGACAAACCGCCAACGATACCGTCGCCTGTTGCAATGCCCTCCTCTAATAACTCAAAAGCCTCTGCTGTGCCCTCACCGGATAAGCCGAAGCCCACGAATCTGCTATCGCCTGTAACTGCTGGCCCTCTGCCATATGCGGATCCTCTAGAAGAAAGCTTAGCAAGTTTGGAACACGACATTACAAAAAATGGACCGGTTAATACTTTGTTAGCCATGTCGACTATCAGTCAAGTATGCGACAGTTTAGATGCACATTTTTTGCAGTTATACTAATGTTTCTGCGCTAGGTGAATCAAGCGGTTGCAACAATTAGTACGATGGCGCCCAATATGCCTCAGCATCACATGGGAATGTCTAATCAGATGGGTTCCAATTTGGACATCAAACCCTTATTGGGAGCAGTTGCGTTGCCTCCAAATTCTCTCAGCGGCCCGCAGCATCACAACTTGCACATGGATCAAGATATGCAAAGCTTAATGCACCAGGTAGGAATGGTATGTTGACTGTTTTGTTACTAATATTTTGTCTGAATAACAATTAAATTTTCGGTATTGCTTCAGCCCTCAGAGGTTTTCTTTGGTAAAAATCTTTGGCGTTCCAGCTTTCGAACACTCGCTAATTCTGCACTTAATTTTGCCCGTGCATTTTACATCCGCGCCGGTTTTTTGCGTCAGGCAATTTTTCAGTAAATTAGAAAAATTGTTGATTAATTCTGATGGCAATTTAATTGAATTTGAATTCACTTTTTTAATTTCGCAACCACTATTTGACCCATTTCTTATGATTCGTAGAAATAGTCCATTTGGTTCAAAGAGACTTCATTTGCGAAAGTTTATTTTGCAAATCTTAGACGTTATCTGTATAAAATACTGATTAAAAAAGTAAAAAAATACTCGGAAAAGCTGCAAATTGATCAAGAATTCAAAATCGTCGCCAGGCCTGCATTAACGACGTGTTTAACTATATGAGCCCCACCTAATTTCTATAATCTAAACATTGAAGGCAACGTTTTTACACGAATTCCAAAATTTAAAAACTATTAAAACTAATTGGTTTCCACTGGATTCGGCTTACAATTCTTCCATTTATCAATGTTTATACTCGTTTCGTGTTGAGGTTGTGATCATATTTTATTTTATTTTTGCTGTAACAGAAATAATTAGTGTTACTATCTTATACAGAGATAATTTCTGACGGCGAACACCCGGTAGTGGAATAAACATCCACCCTAAGTCAAATTTTGGTAATTTCAGTTTGTTCGATAGATTTACTGATAACATTTACTGTGCTTCGGTTTTTACAAAAAAAATATTAAACTATTTCTTACTTGATTTTTAACATCAACTTACACACTAACAATAGTAACACGTGGCAGTGGCAAACATGTTATGTTTCTCCATGTAACATCAGCTTAAAGTTGTTCTGAATCCTTTGAAGATTGTTAGTCCTTGATTTAAAAAACCAAAATGTTTTTTCAGGGTCATCCGCACAGTCAGCATTCGACAGTGCATGCCCAAAACAATGGCTACGGCATAAAGCATGAATTCGAGTCCTCAATGAACTCGAACAGTAATGGCATGTCCGCAATGGGCGGCCTCCCTATGGACGTATCCATACCCTCCATGTTCGATCCCTTGCCCACACATTTGAATAATTTGCAAGTTAAGAAAGAAAATCCGCTAATAAAGCTTGAAACTTCGGAGTCTTTTGCACTGGCCGATAAGAAACCCCCAATGGCAGACCCGAAATCTTTGGCATCGTTTGGTGCGGTGGGAGGCGGATACAAGATGAAATCTGATGTTAAAAATGCTAGCTCATGGAGCAGTTTGGCTAAAGCAAATTCCCCACAAAACAATGCAAGTGGGAATAGTAGTAAGCAGCAGGTGAGGCCTGGACCTATGGTAATTCACCGCATTTTATTGGGAAAAATTTTGCAGTAGATTACATTGAGTGTTTATTGTTACAGGTAATGGATAGCTTTAAAGTGTTCCAAACTAAGGCCAAGGAAAAGGCAGACCGAGAGAAACAAAGATTAGAAACATTGGAGCTGAAGAGGCAACAGAAAGAGCAGGCGGAAAGAGAACGAGCAAGACAGGAACACGAAAGAAGACGGGAAATGGAGGAGCAGGAAGCACTTGAAAAGGCTCGGTAAGCGTACTCAAAGGCGAAATGGAGAGACGTTGGTTTTCATTGCAACTTATTATCAGGCAAGCGGTAGCCGAAAGAGAAAAGCCCACACCAACTCCCCGCGTTGAAGAATTGAAATCGTCGCCTGGAGAAGACAGCTCGTCGCCTAGTTCTCTCAGTTCTGGGTCAGATCGCATATCCGACCGCGAAAGACAAAGATTGCAAGAACAGGAAAGACGACGGCGAGAAGTGGTAAGATCTCATTTAATCATAAAAAAAACAGTTTGTTGTTAAGGTTTATTAGTTGGAAACTTGATCAAATTAAGTTATTCCCAGTACACAGCGGGGATTACACGGTGTTAAAAGAAAGTTGTTGGCACTCTTACAGCAAAAAATACTGTATTTCCGATTTCTTTATTATTTTTTTTATTGCAGATGGCCAATAAAATCGACATGAATTTGCAAAGTGATCTCATGGCAGCATTCGAAGGCTCTTTACAATGACAGAATTCCAGTCTCTACTGATTGATGACTGGTCTCTCTAATGATTTGGCCACGTCACTATCTCTATAGTCACCTGACTAAATCATTTTTAGGTATATTTCAGGAATATAGAATTAACTATAAAATTATTGACTTCAACCTTAAAAACCTGACTACCATAAAAATGGTCAGTATTCGATATTTACAACCCGGGAATCCAATACTGAATTGTGAACGGCTAAAATATTGAGCTCAGTCATTTTTTTAAAACTGGTAAGCCAATTGGCTTACGAACAAATTGCATGAACAAAAAACTATGTAATTTCTTCGTGAGCCAACTCCGTGACTATGTGACACGTAGTTCTTATATTTAGCTGTAATAATTATGTAAATTTTACTTATAACTGTATATAAAACATATTAAATCAATATGAAACAATACGTGTAAATAACTTGGGTTCTAGATGTAGGTGAAGAATTAATGTGAATATGATACGAGTGATTATAGTTTCGGATTGGAAGACCCGCTAGTCCCACGTAAATGACTAGTAATATTTTCATTAACCTCGCGGCTTATTGAAATATGAATATAAAAATATTGTCCTACTTAAAAGTAGCTTCAGCCTTCAAGCCGAATACTAAAGTTAAAGCATTTTAGTACTCGGTTGAGCACACAGAAATAATGGTAGGATTTTAGTGTTAAAGTCATATCTTCTTAATCGAGAAATAATTTTCGTATTATTAGTTATGTCCATAAGAACAAATATAGTGTTTCTCATGAAGGACATAAATGTCCATAGTTTGGACACTGACCCGGATCCGTTGGGGATTTCCAATCCGACAACTCAATTGTTAATTAATTTTATTATAATTGATTAAATTAGGTACAAACTTCGATTTTTTATTTAATAAAGATGTTTGCATTAATTTATTGGTTTGTACAGTTTATGACTTGGGAGGCGCCATTTCAGACATTCAGTTAAACGTTCGTACATTGTGTGAAAGATGCTCATGTGCTCCAGTTACTAAAACTAGGAGTAGTGATTTTTAGTAACTGGAACAGTTTTCAGTGTGAAATGCACAGTTCATTCAGGCAATTTTTATTTTTTTATTAAAATTTTCTCGCTAGGATAACGGCAGGATTGTGTAATTGTTGCGTTGCATTGCCTTGCGTAAATATTGATAGTTTGCACGATAATTAATCTTTCTTAGGTTTTCCAAATAGGCTCTAGACTTTTTTAAAAACATGCTGCAAGCGAATCCAAATTTGTCCCCTTTAATTGCACATTCCATCTAAATCAGTCAGAAACACGCACCTGCTGTGTATTGTTAGCAACATAAAAGTGTTACCTAAAGAGGTAGCAATTTTTTGCTACTCCGTTCGGTTAACTTAGCCATTGCTCGCGGGTATGAATGGTAATATGGTAGCAATAATTTGACATTACTTATGTTCTATATTGAACGGGCCTTTCATTCAAATGCACATGTATCATAGAGTATCAAATTATTCGTAAGGTTATTGTCTTATCAAATTCGTTTTCTAGTATTATAATGAATACTGTGACTAGTAATAACGGCAATAGAATTTGTTACGGTGTGTCTTGTTACAAATTCCATCCACCCTGTTTCAGTTCTCGTGTAACAAATTCTATCGCCATCAAATTTGTATTTCATCAAAGAACTTAGCTACTAGTTAATTGAGATTTATTTGGGTCGTTATTATTGCAGATATCATGGAATGAAACCAACATTTTACTGATCTTTTTTTACTTTATTTCAAACTCTTTTCCAGCCAATTCGCGATAGCGTCCTGTAATTATCTAAACGTGTTGTATAACATCCATGATATTTCAATGTATGTACATAAGTTGTATATGTTTAAGATTATATTTGCAAATTGTTAGAACAGACAAATTTGGAAATAGTACCATTTTCATTATACAATTATGTTTTTACTTTATAATAACTTTATGTAATATAAAATACAATATTTTCTAATGTTTGGCAGTGACATCTTTTTATTTTCCCTTTTTCAATAAAGTATAGCGATGTCACAATAAAGATGACTTAGTTTTATTTCATCATTCCTCTGCGCTCAAGTAATTTCAAAGCTTGGAAAAAGGATTGTGTTTTATGGCGACGGATGTGTGCGGTTTAATTTCAATTTCCGTTTGGGCATTTCTTATTAAGACCATTTGAGGAATACAAAGAGGTGCTCATGATGTTTAAACCTGTCGGGATTCTAATTTTGTAGCGGATTGAACATAAATACGCTTAATATAGGAAACTGCTTGATATTCGGTGTTTAATTCAGTCAATAGACTTTGCGGATTGAATTCGCTAAACCTATATTGTTTAGTCCCTATAGTTTGCGTCTTATGAATGTTGCCTAGTCATCAAAGTTTAAAACAGATTTTAGTACTTCAAAAATCTAAGCAAACTGAAGTAAATTCAGTTTTAGACAAACCCACATTTTCTCTATTAAATAGAGTTTGAAACAATTTTCGAGATTTACTACTTTTCTAGATTGGAATTTTTGAAAATACCGGCTCGTGCCGATTTTAGCTTTTACTTTCAATACGGAAACCATAAAAAAGCGAGTTGAACGACATTTTTGCAACTCAAAAACCCAAACTTTCTCTACAAAATGCACATTTCTATAAACAACACCCATATTTCCTTATACTCTAGTTTGAAGTTTGCTTTCTATAATTTTTCGAAAAATGTGAACTTTGCAAATCAGGGAATATTGCAAATTGAGTGCCATTTTCAGAACTCACAGGTCCATGTTTTTCGTGGTGGATTAGAAATTCCGTGTAGTACTTAAAATATGTATTTAATACAATTGTATAAAACTGTACAATCTCTAACATACTTACAATACGCCCCATTCTTCCTCAAAGGCTGAACAGAGTTTCGTACAAGTCAAGGCTGCAGACAGAGGGTAATTGCTTACGGATATCGTCTCTTCTGCATAGTCTACGTCAAGGTTTCCTCTAGCCATGGCTCCTACTACTATTACAATAGGATCTTCAGTCTTTGGAACCAGATCGCGACAATTCTTTACAACTTTTGACGAAAACGACATGGCAATTTTCCTCACTCCCACCGGAAGGTGGTCGACTAATGGATTCTTGATTACTTTCAGGAGTTTGGGACCTCCTTCCGCCCTTATTGAAAACTTGTGAAGCAGCTGAACTGAAATTCCAGAAGAGTTAATTGAGCTTATTTGTCCAATAGCAGACAATGCGGAAGCAAATACCCACCCATGAGACCAGCAAATCGCTTAAAAGTCCTGGGGATTCTCGTTTGGGGGTTGATTTCGATAAGAACGTTGTTGCTAGTGCGAACATAGACCTGCAGAAGTCCAGCCCTGTTAAGGGGGCTATCTAATAGCATAAGCAAGCACTGGTGAGTGATATCTGGTCGACAGGAGGAGACATCTCGGTTATTCTTTTTTAAAATATGCGTGTGTTCGTCGCAGTTTAGCAGCTCGAACTTGTTGCCCACCTAGAAAATGAATCCCCGCATTATGAAATAAGCACATTGAAGACAAAACTTACCTTAACAGTTTCCAGTTGTGCATCGTGTAAGACTATAATCAGCCTTTTTTCTTGGTTTTTGAGATGAGCGGTCACCATATGCTTCGGCATTGGATCGAACTCAAACTCATCACTTTTTGAGTCTTTGATTTTCCGTTTTCTGTTCATTATAAATTAAAAACAACAGAAACTTACAGCTAAGAACAAACGTAAAATCTAACCTCAAATCCCATTCCAAAAAAAACAAATGGCATGTGCTTCAATGTCACCAACACACACACACACACACATACACACTTTCTAAAAGCAGAAATCGTTACTGTGTTTGGCTATACTGTTTTAGTCAATTTTGGCAACATAACCCTAGTTGACAAGTTGATGATTTGTCCATTACTCGTCTTTATCTATGGATTTGTCAACGGTAAACATCAACAAAACAGAAACATATTGGAAAAATCAATGCCTGTAAGTAAAACATGGATTTAACAACGCTTTTCAAGGCCTGTGTTAAGACTGTAAAAGTAACCAACAAGAGCTTGGGGCTACAAGAGGCAAAAAGCAACATTTTAAAAATCAACCCTAAAGATGGGAATCTTACCAAAGCCAAGGAGATCGTTAAGCACATTTCCAGCCTGCAGACGTACCTGTTGGGAAACAAAGCGGCCTACTTGAACGTCCTTAACTATTTGTCCACCAATAAGACCATGACAGAGATTGATAGGGAGAATGTGGATGAGAAGGCGAGGAGTATTATCAGCGCCTGCACAGACCTGATTAATGAGTACAAAAGGGATATTAGAGCATTGCAAATGAGCAAACAGAAGGAAGAGCACTATCAATGCATCGTTGAGTCTTTGGAAGTGTATTTGAAAAGCGTCTCCAAAATATATGCGGAAGCAAAGGCAGTGAGAGTGAAACGCGTCATAGAAACCTATAAATTGTCCAAACTGGAAATTCAGCCTTCACGTAAAGAGAGTCTGGACATTGTAAATGCGCCTAAGGACGGTTCTGGCGATTTTTCCAAAAAAGTCTCAGTTCCCATCCAGTCAACTGACTATGAAGAGGAACTGAGCCCTGAAGACATGCAGATGTTCGAGCAGGAGAATGAGCATTTATACAATGAACTAAACAGCATTTCAGATGAGGTAAGTTCAACGGAATCAATCGATTTTCTCGGCAGCGTAAAACTAAAGAAATACATTTTTAAAGGTGAAACAAATGGAGAGCAAAGTGGTTCACATAGCAGAACTACAAGAATTGTTCACAGAAAAAGTTCTACAGCAGGAAAAGGACATTGAAAGAATTTCTTATAGTGTAGTGGATTCAACTGAAAATGTGAAGGACGCGAACGAGCAAATTAGGCAAGCTATCCAAAGGAACGCTGGCTTGAGAGTGTATGTTTTATTCTTTTTGCTAGTCATGTCTTTTAGTCTGCTATTTTTGGATTGGTATAATGATTAGAAATCGCTGGGTTAGATTTGGGGATTTCAAACGTTTGGAGAGTGGAAATGGTGGTGATATAGAAATATGTAAGTTTAAATCGGACCATAGCGTTGTTATTAAAACGTTCTTTTATTATGGTGATTTCATATGCATATTAATATACTTGTTCATTAGAAAATGTGCAACCTTTGCACATGAAGAAGACTTTCCAAGTCAGGCACTTATAATATTTAAGAGTTACTCAACTAGATTCGCACTAAATGAAGCTGTGCAATTCCAGATCCGTTTGTTGGTGCATTCTACGTTTAATCACCACCTTATCTTATTCAAATTCTGGAATGTCATCAAAAGAAAACCCCGGGATTTCCTTATACGCGTAATAAGCGATTCTAACGTGATAAGCCCCCGGTATAAACATGATGATTCCAATGATAATCATTGGCCACATTCGGTCTGGATACTCCAATTGGATGCGGCCACTAATGGCCAAGGAACCAAACACCAAAAGGCTGGTTCCGATTACTGAAAGCAGGTTGAAATCCTACAGGGTGTGTGGCTGAAACGAGACACTTACCCAACAGCGTGGTGGCCAATGCAATGGCTTTCCATGGAATTTTTTGGGCTGGGCCCTGAAACTGGGCATCTACAAACCCATTATCTCTGGTTGGTAGTTTTGAGTAGTCTTGATTTTTGTTCCTTCGTCGCGCAATGTCATCGAAATAGTCTAAAAACTGTACTGTTCAATAAATCAATTGGATTGGAAACTGTTCATTTACCAGCTATTGAATGAAGACTCATTTTGTTCTTTAAAACAAATTAATTGTTTTCAAAAATGTGAAGTGTTTATATTTGGTAACTGACACATATATATTTTCTAGTTTATAGGTTATCTTGTAACGATTCCTTAGAAAAATGAAAGCACGAGAAGAAGTAGAAGTAGTAGAAGATCTTGTCACTGGAGTAATGGGCATAATCGATTTATTCGATAATGGAAAGAAGCAAATTTACTGGAATAATTTTTTTCAATGAGTCTAATAATTTGTCAGTGCTTTTCACATTACCGTAAAAGGAGAAGTGATACATGCGTTTACTGCTATTAAAAGGAGATATAATTTGAGTCATGTTTTCAAACAGGTCAATTTTAACTAAAGTCGAGAGAGAACGGTATAGAAGTTGATTAAGATTTGACTGATATCGAACAAGGATGCAGGATAAGGCACCAATCGCAAAAATTATTGACAAGACGATTCTTTCCCAAATTATTTAGCAGTGTTTACCGGGATTTAAGGACGTGTGAAGCCTTTCAAATTTTAATTTAATGATTTCAAATCAAATAAGTAATTCCTCGATAGCGCCATCACTACCTGCAACAATCAACAAATCAGTGAACAAGCTTTTCTTCTATTGGCAGCATTGTAATTTGTGGCGCTTAAAAGTGAGAAATTTAAGTTGGCTACCAGTCGGCATTTGACATTTTTGTCAGTTTCTCTTTGGAAGTTGCTGTATTTGTGGGTATGTTTTGAATTCACATTTTAACTAATCTGTTAAAATTAGGTACATCTTTAAGGGAAAAAGTTGTTTTTATGTATTTGTCGAATAGTCCTTAGTCTGTCTCTAACTTGCGTCGTGTATTTTATGTAATTTTTTCCGTATCACTTCACGAAAGTGTAAGTTCTATTTTTCTTTAAGGTTTCCATCATGGGTGCTTACAAGTACATCCAGGAATTATACAGGAAAAAGCAAAGTGATGTGTTGAGGTTCTTGTTGAGGATTAGAGTATGGCAATATCGCCAACTAACCAAGATCCATCGTGCTCCCAGACCCAGCCGCCCTGATAAGGCCAGGAGGTTGGGATACAGGGCTAAACAAGGTATGGAGCTGAACTGAACGTGCAAAACTAAGAAACGCTTTCTTATTATATTCTTGTAGGTTTTGTAATCTTCCGCATTCGCGTTCGTCGTGGTGGACGTAAGCGTCCCGTACCAAAAGGTGCCACTTACGGTAAACCTAAAGGACATGGAGTAAATGAGTTGAAGCCAGTCCGCAATCTTCAATCCATTGCCGAGGTAAAACTTCAGTTAAATTTCTAGGAAACCCTTTAGTCTCAGTGTTCTGAACTGTTGAAGTGATTTTACGTCGACCTTATCATCTTCAAGTTCCTTACATGTTTCATTTGTTTTAAATCTAACTGATTTTCAAATATGTACGTACAAATACTCGGGGCTTTCTTTTGTGCTTTGTGAATCTCGTGAACGTGCAACACCTGCAAAGTTTCATTGAAGTTACGGCGTTCAGACAAAACTTCGTGCATTATTATTGACTGTCTTATTCGAATGAAAATGGATAGAGGTAACTTTCTATACAACACGAGAGTTGCGTTCTAAACAATGGATGTGTAATAACAATTCGTATTGTACAAAAAGTGGGATGAGGTTCAAAATTAGTATGAATTAACTGATCTATGTTTTCTCAGGAATCAGGTTTCTGGTCACTAGTTATCTACTTTTACATATATATATGTATGATTTGCCTAAATTTTTTCTGCACGCTTTTCTTTAAAATTCGTCATTTTCAATCTAGAGCCGGTAGCAACTTTAAATATTAGCTCACCCCAGAAGACGCTTGAAGCCAAAAATCCTGAAATTTTCGTTCAAATTGATTAAAATTTTGATTTTTAAAAACCCTGTTATGAATGGATGAAAAATCCAGTAGTAGCGTTCCAATCCAGAACAAGTAACGACTTGAAATTCGCCCGCTCGGTAGAAGACACTTGCGTACAAATTCTGAAAATTTTGCTCAAATCGGATAAAATTCTGATTGTTAACCACCCTGTAAGTGATGGAAAATGAACGCAACTCGAGAGCAAGCTTTTCTTTAAAAGTTCCAAACTAGAGCTCTGTAGAAGAACTGAATGAACCCTGGAAGCTGAAATTTTCGCTGCAATTGTATATAATTGTGACTTTGTCTCCCTGTAAATTTATGAAGTTCCACCTTTTTTACGGGAATATCGAATCTCAGTTGCTTTTTAAGGCAGTAAAGCACGAACTAAAAACTGTGATGATTCGTTTTGCAAATAATAGAGTCAGCAGGTTTATTTCAAAAATTCTTCACCAGCATTTTTTTTCTAGGAGCGTGTTGGCAGACGATGCGCTGGTTTGAGAGTACTGAACTCCTACTGGGTGGCCCAAGACTCTTCATACAAATACTTCGAAGTTATTTTAGTCGACCCAGCACACAACGTAAGTGTTTTGGGGCTTTTTGCGTTTCTAAACTATCGCCCAAAGGCACTGCCGATCAGTTCTCAATCTTCCCAGTGTTTGTTAACTTTTGCAGCAGTGCTAGATAGTTTTGCATTGGCCAGCATGTTTTTAACCTGTACTGTTAAAGACTATCTAAAGCAATGCTACATTTTATCGTTCATTCATCAGAGAATTGTAGTTCATCGAAGACTATAAGACATCGAAGGTATAATTTTATGTTTTTTTGCTTTGTTAGGCTATTAGACGTGATCCTAAGGTTAACTGGATTGTTAACGCTGTACACAAGCGTCGGGAACTCAGAGGCTTGACTTCTGCTGGCAAATCGTCCCGAGGATTGGGCAAAGGTCACAGATATTCTCAGACAAAGGGAGGCTCCAGAAGGGCTGCCTGGCTCAGAAGGAACTCTTTGCAATTACGCAGAAAGCGATAGTGTTCTGTATAATTTCAGAATAAAGGATTGTGTGAGGACTACTACAGTTTTTTACTCGTTGATTGGGTGAACTGAATGAAAGCCTGAGCAATTGAGACAAGTTAATTAGCTACTGTAAAAAGATTATAAAGGGGGCTTTTCTACTATACAAAACTGGTAGCGGTAAAATATCATAATGGTCGGAAGAACTTGCGGCATCTCTCGTTGAAAACCTTCATCGATCTCTCCTTAATAAGATCCTCTACTGATAGTTCTACTTGCAACATTCTCAGCTGAAATTGAAACCCGTAATGATTCAGGAGTAGGTCGCTATTATATAATTTCAATTACCTTCGTTTGTTCAGCCCTTAACTGCTTGGACAATGGCTGAATATCAGACTTAGTTTCTCTTTCATTCTTCAACCTTTGTACATTTCCTGAAGTTACAGAAATGCAGTTTTTTATGTAATTCTCCCTTCTCTCATGCCCCTGCTGAATTTGCTCATAGACGCTTTTACAGGCGTTAGTTTCATCGGCATGGAATGAATTTGTTGGAATCGCCGAGTTTATAGTGTTCACTATAATATCGTCAGTTTTACGCATAAGTTTAAGGGCATCCTAAAAGGGGCTTATAAAAGAAACGGGCTTATTTTGATGGTTTTCAGTAAAATATACCTGAAATTCACCAAAATCCGGACATTCCATAATAGCTCCTGGCATTCTCTTTTCAGAGCAACAGTTATTCCATAGGAAATACTTTCAATTAAATTTTAAGCTTATTTTACTTTTTGGCTTCTACCTAACCTAGAAACACATCCGCATGCGGGTTTAAAGTTCGTTCTTCGTCGTCTCATGCGGATGCTCGAATAAATTAATTCGACATCCTGATGATGGTTGCAAATTGGTCGAAACGTTGCTTATCAAGTTGTACATGGGCTGAGGCAATAGTTTCACTTTCTTAATAAAGAGGTTTTGGGTTTCGCAAATTAGCGTTAGTAAATGGTAATTGAATAGGAGTGGACATAAACAATCTCACAGTATTTAAAACTCAGTAAAATAATACAAGGCCCTAGCAACGTTGCCGAGTAACTTTCCATCGATTTTCCGAGATGAATGTCAAAAAGGAAAATTCAAAGTCAAGTGATCATTGTTTATTTATTGGAAAGTCGATTTCCTGTCAGTGTTGAAAATCGCCAGAAAACCATAACAAAATTGTAAATATGTGCGGCGGGTTTACGTGCTCGAAAAACGCTCTAATAGCACTTAACATGCTGTATATAGTAAGTTGAATGCTAAACATGAACAAAAGTGCCCCTTTTTGATGTACTTTTTGCAGGTTGTTGCTTTTATACTTATAGGGGTAGCAGTTTATGGAAGGGCTGCTTCCTTAGTCACAAATTTACCAATTATAGGCGGCATTTTGGCATGTGGAATTATTCTTATCCTCATATCATTATTGGGGATGATGGGGGCAGTCAAACATCACCAGGTGATGTTGTTCTTCGTATCCTTTATGTGAACATCGATCCACCGATACTAACTTGATAAGAGCCTGAATAAGATAAGAATTTTCTGAAACGACGTTTCCTCATAATTTGAAGGTTGTTTGCCGTCCTGGATTCTTGAGACGTGGGTTTTACTTGCTCGAACCTGGTTTTCTTTATCGCCTTATTGCAGGCTTTCTAAACTTTCAAATTTACTGTTACTCAAAATGTGATCAGTATATAAGGAGGGCTATTCACATATCCCGGTTTTTTACTAGAAACGCTAAAACGCAAATTTTGAATGTTGAAGCTTGAAGTTAAAAGGCTTCTGAAGAAGACACTTGGAGCTACAATTCTGAAAATTTTACTCAAATCGTACAAAATCAATACTTTTTCCAACCATGTAAAAAATGGGTCAACAATTAACAGATTCATTTAAGTGCACGCTCTATTTTTTAAATTCAAAACTGTAACCATAGGCAGCAGCAACTTGAAATTCGCTGACTTCACAAAATCCACTTGAAGCTAAAAATCCTGGAAATTTCACTCAAATCGTATAAAATTATGATTTTTTCTACGCTGCAAATGATGGGTTAAAGTGAACAATTGAACAAACAACAATCGCCCGTCCTGTAGGAGATAATTGAAGCTGAAAGCCCTGAAAATTTCACTCAAATCATGTAAAATGTTGGGCATGCATGGTATGGGTAAAAATTTTATATTTCTACTCAATATTCGAAATGCGATCCGGTCCTTAACCAGTTTACAGTATATGTTGATTTTGTTTCTCTTATTCCTCATCCAATTTTCCGTGGCTTGTGCCTGTTTGGGCGTCAATCAGTCTCAGCAAGAACAGTTGGCCCAGCAGGGATGGAATAGGTATTATATACACCATCAATTGAATCTCAACATTTTAAAGAACTATGCATGCACATTTTGTTGTAGAGTGGACAATGCGACTAGGGCTAATGTGCAGAAGACATTCACATGTTGTGGTTTTGATGCAGAAGTCGATAAGCTGCTTCCACATCCAGAATGTTTTGATGTTACAGTAAGAGTATTGACGATTTTCACACTTGGAAATTTCCGCTCATTAATACCAATTGATTTATTCATTAGATGAGATGTTGTTCAGATGCTGAGCACAAAGTGTGTGACTGTCCAGGAGGGTGCTTACACAAATTGCAAAGCACGATCAGTTACGCATTTCAACTGTGTGGTTGGATTGGTTTATTCTTCAGTTTCACTGAGGTAGACATTCTCGTTTTTAACTTTTTTTCATGTAAAGAAGGGGATGGTTAATTGCTTAGTGGCTCAATTTGAAACAAGAAAAATTGTAATACTGAGCTTGTTATATGACGAAAATGTCGTGGTTTCATTTCATGTGTGCACAAGGCATTTTCTCTATATTTTATTAAAATGTCTCGCTCCTAAAACTTTCCATTCAGAGTCAGTTTATACTGGCATTCGATAATGTTTAAAGAAGCTTGTCATATTAACAGTCTTCCGCACAGTTCATATAGTTTTTGTGATCGAAAAAATCTAAAATAACGTCCCGCTTGAATAAACCCGAGACAACGTCCCGTCCTGATTAACGCAGAATATTAAACAATTTTATTCGTGAATAAATCAGATATGAGTCACTTTGCATTGAATATTATTTGGTAAATAATTTAATCTGTTGCCTGATTTTCACCTACTTATTTGGTATGTTCTGTTTATAGTTTATGGGAGTGTTGTTAACCGTACGTTATCGTAACCAAAAGGATCCCCGAGCTAACCCAAGTGCTTTCCTATAGTATCGTAACATTCAGGGTCTAGTACAGGATGGTGGGTTTACTTGGAATAATACGCTTATTCTCGTCTGCTTTCGCTATTCATTTAATCATGCTATGTGTCTGTTGCATGTTCATTCACTCTTGATAGCTCCAAACGTGTAAATTGCATGAAAGATTTACATTTTCCAGGCAGCTTATTTGGGTATTTCGCTTGCATTATTCTAGTTCAACCATCAACAGGGCAATTTTAATATTTTTTCGACTCGTTTTAGGTGGTAGGAATCTTCTTGACAAAACGTTATCGTAACCAGCAAGATCCCGAACATCTAAAAGCTATTGCTGTTTTTCCTAGTCACAACACATTCACCTATTAGCGCTACATTACATTCCTTCTAGTCATTATTCTATGGGAGCATCAGGAACTAACCGGGACATGTACCTTTACAGATACAGTTTTTCCATTCCCTGTAATTGTTGCGCTCCCATAATTTAGTTGCGAACAAATTGATGTACATTTTTTTTTATAACTGTAGGTGCAATTATATAAACGCAAACAGTGGAATCCACTGCCAGTGGCCATTTTACCAAAGACTTTATCTATACAACTGTATATTGATTTAATTTTTTTTGAACTGATACGTTTGTGATGTCTTATTTGTTAGTTCAATTGTCTACTCCTTTCCTTCCACTTCTTCCAGTACTTTAATGATCATTAATATGTTCAGGGGTGCTTTATCTCATAATATACACTTTATATTTATTTTACAGTTAGTTTATTATATTTAAATGATAGTTTATTGTAGCCGAACTGATCAATTGATATAGCTTTCAGTTCTTATTCAGTAGAGGCTCGCAAAAGCCGATCTCTGTTTGCTCACCCAATAGGTTCATGACTATGAAAATCTATGTATATTTTTCGAAGTAGCTAGGATATAGAATTGACCTTCAATAAATGTATAAAAAAAATTTGGTTGATTTTTATTGCTAAAATTTATCTATCTATTTGGAAATCAATGTGTTTTGGTTGAAAAATTACTCATATTTACATAACTGGTTGAGCTACAAGGCTCTAGTTGTCGATTTGCAATAGATCCTTAAATTGTGCACTTTTTATACCAAACAGGATTTTAGAAACTTCTATTTTTCGCGGAAAATATACAGAAATTCCAAAAAATTGCGGATGAGTTTTTTTTATACCAGGCAAATTACGAAATTTGTAAATCAATCCGGGTGTTATGAACCGTCCTTAGTTTTGGGCGCATATTTAGAGAATTGGTTCAGCTGTATTTTGCGTGTGTGTGTGTGTGTTTTTATACCAAGCATAATTTTAGAAAAATTTCTAGTTTTTACGCAAAATAGTAAAATTCTAAATTAATGCAGATGTTGAGAACCGTTCTTAACCTTTGGCTCATATTAATAGAACTGGTTGAGCTGAAAAGCTTTAAAGTCACTTTTTCGCCCCAATTTTACTTGAACCCGCGTATCTTTCTACCTAGACGTAGAGCAACTGTTAATTTAAATTGCACGCTTTTAGTCATGGTTAGATTGATCAGTCGTTTGTTTGCAGATCTCTGTGGGTACAAGCAACAAACTACCTTTCGAATAAATATAAATTTATTTTTGCTTAAACACAAACGTACAAAAAAGCCATGTTTCTGCCGAAACTTTGTCGGAGCGCTACGAGTGTACACTATTCAAAATAAATCATTAAGGTACACTAGACTCGCTATTAAACAATAAATAATCAACTATCAGTAAGAAAATAAATAACTTAACAGTAGAGCGTGAATGGCTTAGCATCAATCAGTAGTTGTAGAAGGGGACCGGATGATGTTTGATAAATCTGCAATGAATTTAAACCGGGAATTAGTGAGTTGCGAAATTTGAGTACGAAAAACAGTCCCACCTAGCGTTTTCTTGGTGCCCCAGCAAACTTTGCTGATCAACACCGTTGTTGACGCCATAGACTGATCCAGCTCCGTGGTATTTGTTTTCACCATATTTTCCTTGATCAGCCGCTTCTTTGTTGACGGCATACTGATTGCTGAGGTGGCCAGTTTTCTTCTGTTCCTGTTCGTTGAATTTGCCATCTTCGTGACCTCCCTGAGGAAAACAAACGAGTTTTTACAACCCCATTTCCAATGCCCCAATTCGGCGCTTTTGAACAGTACCTTATAAGAAGACGCGCCCTTTTGCCCGAATTGACCATTCTGCCCGTTGAAGGCCAGATTTGCTCCTTCGTCGTGCTCCTCGTCATAGTATTCTTCGGTTTTTCCAGATTCATCCTTTTGGTGAGAGGTTTTAAATCCCTTGATCACATGGCCCTTTTTGTGCCCCTTTTTGATTTTGTGTTCTGCGCCGTTTTGGCCTGGGTATATTCTAGTGTTAAAAACTGTTGAAATAGTTGCTGATGTGTTTTACCTTCTTGGTTAAATTGCTGTCCTCCTTGATACTGTTTGCCATCTTCCACTATGTTTTTGCCTGCCGCTTTGTTGCTGTAGTATCCTTCCTCGCCTTTAACGTCTTTGACTGCTTGACCTCCTTGGGAGTATCTGAAACATGATTTAATTTTATTGATTTTCTGATGAAGTCCGATGTTTGACTCACCCTGAATGGCCATGGTTTGCTTCCTCTTCTTTTTTGCCATGCGCCTTTTCGAATTTTTCGTCCTCGATGTTCTTTTTCCCTGCACTGAATTCGCTCTTTTCCACATCTTCTCCTCCTGAAAGTCCTCAGGTTTTATCTCTGGGGAATAGGGGCGGATGGGGATTCTTACCGTATCCATGCACAATAGGGGCGACGTAGCCGACGCCTCCTAATCCAGCGGCGCCTATTCCGGGTCCTACTCCCCCGCCAATGAATTGCGGTCCGATGTGGCCCCCATACCCGAAGGAGCCTATGCCTCCTAAACCGCCCAGTCCTCCGAAGCCTACCGGGCCCACACCACCTCCCACTAAACCTAGAAGTTTCGCTGTTAGATTTTGCAGCTTGGAGTTGCTTGGATTGGTACCTCCGTGTCCGAATCCTCCAACTCCTCCCACGCCTCCAACGCCTCCAACTCCTCCTATTCCTACAGGTCCTACCACAGTTCCCACCACTCCGGACTCGGAGGGATAGTAGCCGCCTTCTACCACATGGTAGCCCCGAACTGGCACTGAAGTGGCGGAAGTTTTCATCATATCTGCAGTTTCATATCGGTATTTATACACCGGCTTTCTTTCGGGCAATTCCAGGTCCTCGCAGATAACCTGGAAAGGCTTTAAGTAGTTTCCAGAAATTGATGTGTTTGGCAAATCAGTTTCACTTTCACCGGTTTAGTCACTTGTGCGTAAAATTTATTAAACGCCCTCTTATATGTACTCACCTGGGATATGCAAGCGAACACGACCAGAACGTTGAAAACACGACGCCAGGACATTTTTTCGAAAGTGTTTTCTTTGCGTTAATCCACGAGGACAGAACAAGAACTGACTTCAAACCACGAAAGCAAAAGATTATATAGTTAGGGAATATTCTGCATGTAACGATTTGGTTGATTGGGTTTCTGTAAAGGCGACCTTTGTGCGTTCGGTGTCCTTGCATCAGTTTTCAGGAAGTACCGAGAAAAAAAGGCTAATGGACATTTTCCACTATTGTCTTGAGTGGGAGTCTCCAGCTCGCATGTATTAGTCCAAAAATGCATTAAAGCGCTTGCGATTCGAGCTAATGGAATTTCCGCTAACGGAGTTTATCAGTTTTTCTAAGAAGAAACATAAGTTCTATATTGTTGAGGCGGATTCATTTTTTACAGACTTCTTGTTGGGTATTTTGCCTCAAAAATGTTTGTCTTTAAAAAATTTTGGAATGGCCACGGGGTCACCACTATCCCCTTTTTTCAGTAATGTATTTATGGAAAATTTTTTCAACTCTCATTAATAATTACAAATTTAAACCAATAATTTGGTGGCGTTATATTGATGACGTATTCTCCATTTACAGTCATGGCGAACAAAAACTTGATGAA
>NW_026018916.1:4898247-4907566 GCF_020466585.1 Dendroctonus ponderosae
CGCAGGATACCCTCTAGGTGATAGTTCTTGATTACTTTTTGATAAATAATTCGTTCTTATTGCGAAATAGGAGCACTATTTATCAATCTGTACTAGAAGACGTGAGGAAATTCTGTCTTTTTTAAAGACAAACATTTTTGAGGCGAAATACCCAACAAGAAGTTTGTAAAAAAAGAAGAAACATTTTATTAAGATAATTTATCCGGAGTAAAAGCAAGTTTTGCATCCTACACACCTAATTGCTCTAGAAAATGGCACTAACTTTTCTGTTTGCCTATGTGAAGACTTTGGGTGACTTTACTTGGATTTTGCTGATAAGTCTACATAAAAAAGCTCTCTTGATCGTTGCCTCTTAGTGCAGCGGTTTTTCAGATATTGAAAGTTACAGAGCTAAATGCCCGGTAGACTGAGATTGAAGCAGCATTTTCACTCAAACTCACTTAATTGCCAGTGGTCTTGGCGCACCCTGTATGCAGCACTATTGACATGAAAATCTGCATCCATGCTGCAATTTAACATATTTTTAAGAAGCAGTTGGGCAAAAGTTGGTGAGGTTTGGGTCAGTGAGAAAAAGTTGTGATCTCTATCCACCTGCAGCAAAACGTGCTCCAGTAAATTGCTCAATTTTTTTGTGTCACCCTGTATAAAGACTCCCATGGTCACTAAATGTATTGCGTAAGTAAAAAGATGCTCTTTCTCATTACCGCTCAGCCGTTTTTGAGATTTATGTAATTTAGATACAAAACATGTAGATTTGAAAATATTAAAAAGATCATCTTTTTCAAAACCGTGGGTAACTTTTCCGGATTGTTTGCATTTTGGTCACAGATTAAAGTGGCCAAGGGATTCAATTTTGATATTTAGATTGAAATCCTACAGGTTCAGAAATACATTACTGCATACTTGACTTGCGCCCATTTTTTGAGCCACTCTGTATGTCTACAAACTGTTTAAGAATTATCATCCGTTAATTCTTTTAATTTTCTCAGGATGTATCTTAAGATGAAAATTATGAATTTTAAAACTTGTCTGCAGCTGCATCAGGAGAAAGAAATTTGGTAAATTTTTTATCACTGTATAAGGAGTTGCGATGTCACTAAATATTTTCAATGGAAAATTTGAAAAAAAAACGTAGACTAATTGTGCTTTTTTCACAGCAGCTGTTTTTTAGATATTTAGAATTAAAAACTATATGTTTTCAAAAACACGCTGCGCAATGGTACCCTTAAAAAAGCAGAAATTAGGTGTACCAAAAAAATTAATTGTGGCAAATTATACTATTGAAATTTTCTTATTAACTATTTTTTAATTTTTAAAAATTTTGAAGCTTTCAATTCATTATCCACCAATGAATTCCGCGATCTGTCTTTGAAAAAACACGTTAAAATGTCACAATTTGTGATTGCTTATTGCTGCAACACTCTGTATGTATAATTGGAAGCACTTAAGGATCCGAACTACTTCCACAGCGGCTTTAACTAGTTCTAACTAAAGTTAACTTTACTAAAACTTGTTAGATTTTGTTATTTTTCCATTCTGAAATTTAACTTTTTTAGCAATTCAAGCAAATTTAAGTCAAATTGCGTCACTGTGTTTGACGTTTTTGTCATTTTTTTACATAAAATTCTCTTTGGTTGAACACATTTATCACGACTAAGACGCCTTAATACTTTAGGGGTGAAATGGTGCAACTGGAGATTTTCGAGTGACAGTGTTAATAATTGAGACAAAAATCTGTCAAACAATGAGGAATTTCAGTAAAACTATCGGTTTTTTGGTTGTGTCATTTGCAAATAATTTCTAAGATGGGTTTTACAACATTTCCTAATTTTTGGACAGTTTTCTTTGTTAAACGTCAACAAAGTCACTCAAAATTGCCAAATACCAGTTTGACAATCATTTACTGTTATTTGTGATTGAAAATCCGTCAATCTCAATTTTTATTGTCTGTAATTGTTCAATTCAGGTGAGTTTATCAACTACGTTTTCTGGCCAAGCTGATAAATGTTTGACAATTTTGAGCGGAAGCGTTAATAATTGACACAAAAGCCGTCAAAGTCAAAAGTCAGAAGTCATTCGTCCGTCAGGAAGTCAATCAAACAATCAGAAAATTCAGTAAAAGTACTCATTTCGGGTTGTGTCACTTCCAAGACGAGCTCTACAGAATTTGCTAATTGTTTGACAGTCTTCGTTGTTAAATGTCAACGATGCCACTCAAAACTGTCAAACACTATTTGCCGTCATTTTTGACTGAAAATAAGTCAATCTCAATTTTTATCCTATTTATTTGTTCCATTCTGTTAAAGTTATCAACTACACCAACTTGTTAAGTGTTCACCGCATAATAATCCTTCAGTTTCATGAATAATTGAACCATAGACCAGTTATTGCGACTGAAAGAGTGCTGAAACTTTAGTCAATGAAGAAAATTGACCTGTTTTAGCGGGATAAAGGTCAATTTTACGGCAATTTAAGCTCTTATCCTTAATTAGCGGCATTAAAAGGTCGATGTAACTTGTACAATGTACAGCAATTAAGCAACTGCATTGTTTGAATGTCGCGATTGCTTCGCAGAAAAAGTAAAATGATCGTCGAACCCAAAAGAACCGTTAATGGCACCGAGAGAGGATTTAATCAGTTGCTGCAGGCTTCCACTAATTCTATAAAAATGGGAGTAAAATTTGTTGAAAAATAAATGCAAAACACGTTTTTAAAGCTAAGCTGGTACAGCCTGGCAAATGCGATGATATGCTTCCAAGGCCAAGAAGTGAATTTTACGGGAATATTTCATTTTCATCCCTCCCTTGTGTCCTGTTGCTATCCAGAGGAATGGCGGGAGCGAGATTTTCGAGCAGGAGAGCAGCAAGACGCACAGGGCGGCTTTGATGGCCTTTTAAAGCCCACCTCAAACAACAGGCTTTCCACGTAACGATTTTCCATTACAAAGGTCGAATTGCTGCATTTTTTTTCCAATTCCTCGATTCAGTTACTAAACAATGCAATCAAGGCAATTCTTTTGGTAATGTTAGCAGCTGGTGCGATGTGGGTACCGTTTTATCAGCCAATTTCCTTCTGATGGAGAAAAATGGAAAATCTAATTGGTTTTGGAAACATTCAAAATCCATGCTCGAGGACTTTGGAGGCCTTGCATCAACTCCCAGTGACCGTTTCCACAAAAAGCTCCCTCCACGCAGATTGTTAAGGGATAGTCGATTGCGCCCCTCTTGTTCTGCAACAAATAGCTGCTGCTGATTTTCCCATACTCCAGTTTCTTTCTGTGTGTTTTGGGTGTGTCCTGCTGATTTTCCAGCTCGAGAAACTCACTCTTCAGGTAATGTTTAGCCATCGATTTACATTTCGGGAAAATACCTCCATTGCTCTTGTGCCATCCAGCGCAAGTTACTTGCAGTTCAAGCCCCCATTTTAGTCTTAGGAGACTCTATTACTCCATTTGATTATCACAGGATTTAATCTATCAAGTGCTTGAATTATTTAGGTATTTTGCAAAATCGATTAAGGGGTTCCACTAACAACTAGGAAATTTAATTTCGTAGGCACGTGCCTAAATATGCAAGGAAAATAATAACAAAACCATTTCTAGAACATAAAAAAACTATCTAAACACGTTTATGGTGGGTGTTAATATTTGGCTCCATTTGAGTTTTTTGTTTTTGTCGTTCTTTGCTGCTTCACTATTGATTTAGACGTTGGAACGCAAACCAATTCAGAGATCTGTTTTTCCATTAAAATAAAGTAAAAAAGTGGAGAAAAGTGTCAATATCTATTCAAATCAACCGATTTTCTCATTGTAATGTACGTCTATTGCAACCGATTGAAAGTGAGCGCTCTTCGTATTCAATCCCATTTTCTCCGCACATTCAACTGAACTTGTGTGTTTGATATTACTTAGAAAACCCGGAAAACTTATACACATTCAACGAAAAATGCTTAATAATGGCATTAGGCAGCAAAATCAATGCACAAGCTCAATATTTACTCATACGACTAAGCATTTTAGTTAGCGATTAAGTGGCTTAAGGACTATCAAACGATAGTCACACTATGTATTTGACAGAATTAATACATTTTCCATTATGCGATTATTTTTATAATGTTTTAATAATGAAAATATGAAACGATCATTTGCATATTCTTTATGATTCTTCACAAATTTTGTACACTAAATGTTCTGTCCAGGAAACACGGATGATTTGCTGGATTGAAACTTTGTTATTTCAAAAGAGACACCCTGTATATAATACGTTTCTGGATTTGCAATTACTTTCTGGACTTTTGGTCAAATACTTTCTTCCTTATTAGTGATGTTCTAACGGTTTTCAAATAATTCATTATTATCATATATTATATTATTTATTTTATCCGAGAAAATTTTTATTTCTCAAATTCAACTTCAAAAAAAGACTGCAAAAGTTTATTTTTTCTCACTCAAACCAAAAAAAAACAATACTTTGCTTAGCTCGAAACTGAGTTATTTTTAGCGGTGAAGGTATCAAGCTGGAACATAGGAACAACTGTTCTTGCGCAGGCCATCTTTCTTCTCTGATAAGCTGGCATGGGTGCGAGTGAAACTACCGATGCCAGCTACGTTCCTGAATGGAAAATCGGTTCATTTGGTTCGTTGATGATCGAATCAGAGTACGAAGAGTAGAAATTACTACAACTCTGAAGATGTTAGCAATGCCGGTTAGCGAAACGTCAAGAACCATAAAAAAATATAAAAATCAAATTCGAATATTGATTCATTAGTCACCATTACCCTCTTTAATTTTTTCTCGTTTTTGCTTTTTCCACTTCCCCACAGTAACTGATGTAAAATAGATAATTGAGACCTAAACAAGTACTTACCAAAACGAATATAATTTATTTTGGGAAAAATTTGTTGCTTTTTTTATTAAAAAAATGTGTATAATTAAGGGGTTTAGGAGCCCTGAAAATTAGGCTCGTTCTATTGACAATCTTCCTTCAGGTTCTCATTACTATTAAGCCAAAACATCCAGAAAGTTTTCACACTGTTCTTGTTGGAAATTGCAAAAGTTCAAAACATTTTAAATAGAAACAATAGTGGACTTATATATTAAGAAGCATGTAAAAATGAAGACTTCTTGAAACTTTGTAATTTTGAAGCTAAATAATGGCAGACTGTGCGGATTTGTGTCTTCCCAACTCCAATTTAACTTCTATTGCTAAAAAGTTGGTTTTTGAAACTTGTTATATAAACGCCAGTTTTCAGTTGAAAATAGTTTTTAGAGCTTTTCTGCCGCGTTCTTTCTCATACAGGGCGAGCAAATATAGTAGAATAATCGTAATTTGTGCGTCACTTGATTGTTGCTAACTAATCGTTCTATGTTATAGATAAGTGAAGTTTTCCATCTTTAACAGAAAAACAAAAGCCGCCAAAATAGTTCTCACGGACGTGTTCAACTTTTCCACCGCCATGTCTGATGAAGAATTGGACGAGTAAGTATTTTAATTCCAAATAGCTTTAAAAATATTGCTAGAATCTGAAAAAAATGCGGCATATAAAGTTCCGCAGAAAATCTTGTTGCAGCAGAAGGAAACTAGCCACTTTTATGATCAGCTTCACGCACCCCTTCACTTCAATAACTCAATTAACGCTTGAATCCGGTTGATACCTTTTCCTTATGGCAAACTTGCACAATTCAGGCCTTATGTAACTTGTATAATAATATGATTTTTTTTGTGACATTTTGCCATTGAATAATCGCCGATTATTGTTATTACTCTCTGTCGATTAATCCTGTGTTTTGTTTCGTAACCTTGCTTGGTCGAATTGGAGTATCATGACCGCAACAGAAAAAAATGCCCAGCCGAGACCAATGTGGTGATCAATAAATAATTAGGGGGGATTGTGATTGTTTATATTTGTTATTGGATTTCATAAGTGAGAGTAATGTATTCTTGGGGGTGATTCTACGTGAAAAATTCACGTTTCAAGTTTATAGAGCAGATTTCCACAATCTCAGTCCAATTTTCACTGCTTGTTTTGAAATTTGGCTTATTTCCTGCAAAGATTGTTCAGTATCAATGGTCAACAATCGCCATTGGTGTGAGGAAAAAGCTTTAAAAAGCGGAAAAAATTAGCGTTTACCGTTCAATTCAATCATACATCTCGGTATATTGAATGTTTGTCTCAAGTTTACTGTGAACTTCTAGCTCTAGATTCCTAAGATGGAAGGAAAAACTTTAGCACTACAATACCAAAAATATCTTTTTTGACCGCCCTATAAGTAAATAAAATATGTGAAAAATTCCAAAACTGTTATATATATTTATGCCTTTGCTGTTAAAATCCGAAAAAACACGTTTTTATTTCAACTGAAAGCATGCCAAATTATCACCAATTTTGTATTGTTTTATTCTTCACTCTGTGGAACCTTCATCTGAAGAACTTAGTTTTTACAAAAACACTTTCTGATTTGAAAAAGAATTTAACTAGATGAAGCTTCAAA
The DNA here is from genome assembly GCF_020466585.1 of Dendroctonus ponderosae. Lineage (NCBI taxonomy): Eukaryota > Metazoa > Arthropoda > Insecta > Coleoptera > Curculionidae > Dendroctonus > Dendroctonus ponderosae. The sequence continues at coordinate 4,904,739 of NW_026018916.1, forward strand.
CCGAGTTGAAATCGCTTGCAGGAATAAAAAATTATGCAAATTCTAAAGTGAACTTTTTTTCAGCAGTTTAGTTTCTTTACAAATTTTCAAAGTGGAATCCGCCTGTTGGTAAAAGCTGAACTTGAGACATTCAATTTTCATGTGGAATCACCGCTCGGATTTTTCACAATTCCTCACACATTTACGTTGCTGTTACTTCGCTTGTGTTGCTGATGAATTTTCAATTTCTTTCCTTAATCTGTATGTTTCCTTTCGCGATAATGTAGACATTAGAGAAAAAAATCATGAAAAAATTAAGAAACCATATAAAAGCATTATTGTAATTTACAAATCAAACGCCCAAATCTCCTTTAACAGAGTTATATGGAAATTTTTAAACATTAACAATCAGCGCTCTAAGTTAGTCGCTTACCTACTGTTTTGAGCATGTTTTAATTTAGTTTCTTTCGTTTCTTCGCCTGTAAAAAGTGTTTTTTTTTAACACAGCACTTTTTATATGTCCGGAGACGTGGGCAGAACGCTCCAGTCATCAAACCTTGCAAAATTCTTCATCATTCGCAGCACTTTGCGTATTTCCGTAATGTGTAATACTTTTCCGCGTGTAATACTTTTTGCAGAATTATTTGCGTTTTAAATGTGCGGTTTTCTATGTCATCAGCGCGAAAAAATTCGCATTACGGCCCTTCTTTGCTTTTCGCACTAATGCTTGGATTGCTCTGAAGTTTTGCCGGCTGTACATTTTCCATCATCCATTCTTCCGCATTTCTTTTCAGTAATCGCGAGTGCGTGTGCTTTGTTCGTGCAGGTGATATTTGTACCGATTCGATAGTTTCTCGAACTCATTATTTGTATAGAATTTTGGCAAAATTTCTTCTTAAGACTGTAAAAGATGGTTTCAAGCTGTTTTTAAATAGTCGAGTGAATGTTTGGTCTAAAAATAGTTTTTTTGCATCGCAACTTCGCCGGGAAGACACTGTGTAGTCTTGTGCAAACAATTCTCAGATGGAAATTTTTTTTGGAAAAACATACATTTTTATACAAGGTGTACGCACAGGTCACAAATTCTATACAAATGAAACAAAAAACATTTTTGTAGTTGGCAAGCAGAGAAACGTTGCTTTTAATGTTTTAGTTTTTAAAGTTTTCTTTAAAAAAATATATGTTGGTCGTACAAAAAAATCCAGTGGAGCTAGATCGGGAAATTCTATGGCTCCTCTCCTCTGCTCCCAAACAATTTGCTTCGAACAAAATTTTTGATGCAGTCTAGCAATTCGCTGTATTAATTTTTTTTGGAGCGTCTTTAATTAAAATAAACGGACCGATGATTGAATAGACATCCAGTGTTGATGTTCTGGTGCCCAATTTATACAGTGGTTGTGCGTTGCATTGAAAGAATTTTTTAAACGGAAAGATGCTTTTCTCAAAAGAAAATTGCTCCTGGATCTAAAATCTTCATTAAAAGTCAACGCTCCAGCCGAAATCATCTCCATTAAGTGAACTAAGCACCAAATGAACTTTGTATGGATTTCATTTGTTGTGGTTTAGGGATTTTGCAACGTATGATTGACTTAATTTTTTGGCTTCTTTCTTCGCTAATAAACGTTTCAATGGTTTTTCTTTTGAGACTGCCGGACACTCTGATCTTTTACGTGATCCAAACTCCCAAATTTCCTCTTTATCTTAGTGATCGTTGATCTCGTCTGGTATAAACCGATTAAGTTGCTGATCGTTTAATAATTCACCCACTTCTTGTGTCCGAGTTCTATTTTTATAAGCGATAAAAATAAGGATCTTGATTCTTTGAGGTTCACTTACGGCACTATTATAGTTTCAAATGCAATAAAAATACATTCAAGTCTGAACTTGTTTGCTCTTTGTTAGCACAAAATAAAATAATTTACCGGTTACGCGTATAAATTATATAAAAATCGAAATTTGACCGCTGCAAATAAATCCGTTTTTGAATGTACATTTGGCGCGTTTAAATATCCTTGATATTTATTTCCAGCGGTCTCGATTTTTACACAATTTTATACATTCTGGTTTACTGTCTGATTGATTTCGTTTCGCTGCCTCATTTTTCTGGATGTTTTTCTGCACAAATTTAAAAAAATCACAGAGTGGGTAAAATTTGACGCGGAAAACCATTTTCAATATTAAACTTCCTTAGTGCTCATCGGCTTTTTGTCCCGTTTTTCTGGCTTCACATAATTCGACCAACTTTTTGCTTCTATTTAGAGTTAACTTTTCATAAAAACCACTGAATAAACCGAAACTTTAATTTCTGACAAATCCGTTCTGGTGCACACTTGCAAGAGGAAAATGTCAATGCTAAGTTTACGCAACTTTTACCCAATATAATAAAAATTTCACGGTTCCGCCAATGTTGCTATTTAGTTGTCGACACCATTAAAAAACCCATAAACTGGTCAGGATGTGGTGACAGACGACACTAAAATTCTCCCCGAACCTCGCATTGCGCGAGCGCGAAATTTAACCGTAGCCCGCCTCAGCTGACTGTCGAAATTGGCGCGCATTTTAAACCACTTTGACAGTGTATGCAACCAGATGATTGAAACACATCAAGATGTCTTCAGCGTACATATTTTATTGTACTTATGAATGTATATGAAGGCGGGCGCGGTTAAGTTGAATTATGAAGAAGATTGGAACAGTAATACAGTTTAATACATTTATTTTAAATAGTTACAAATAATGATTTATTTACATGTAAAATAGTAGGTAACTAATGAAATATGCATTAGTATAAATCGACAAAATGCTCTCTTACGCAGCTCAAAACAGGTATTTTACTGATCTGGGTTTTG
>NW_026018916.1:4908565-4916868 GCF_020466585.1 Dendroctonus ponderosae
CAGGAAAGTATGTACAATGAATAAATTTAAATTTAAATGCATAAAAGTCTACAGGGTGTGCCGTTTGATGTAAAATATTGGAAACACTTTCCGAAATGTAGCTTCTATCCAAAAGCAGCTTTTTGTGAACGGAAAGGTGCATTGCAGAAGAAAAGTGCACCACTCAGGTTCATCAATTTTTATTTATATGTTTAGATGATCTTTTTGAGATTCTCTGTACATTATGGAAAGCCGGATTTGGGCAAGAAAGCATCCAACATTAAGTCCTTTTCTGTAGAATTCGGTCCTCCTTTCTGCATACAGTTGCTTATGTCTTATTTATGTAAAACTTCTTATACAGATTGGCAAGTATAAGATCAATGTGCGTGTATTTTTAAATTTATAACGTATGCAGGATGTTCCAAAATAATTCAATTATTGGTAACGCTTAAAAGGCCCCTCAATTGTTTAATTAGCGACAATCTCTAAAAAACACACAGAAAAAGTTATAATAAAATAAATCATTAACATTCCGCAGCAACGAAACGAAGCAAAAGGGAGAGCAAAAACACAGTGCTTTAAAAGAAAGTTGTACGCGAGTAAAAACTATTTTCTCTGTTTCAGCGTGAACGCACTGTATATTAAAAATCCTATACGTGTGAGACTGCAGAAACTTGCTTGATGAATTTGAAAAAATAATTTGAGGTTTTCATCAGAAATCATATTTTGTTTCTCTAACATTTTATTCTTCTCTGTCCTCTTTCAAATCTGTGGATCCGTTCTGTTAAGAGTAGTGACTGTAGCTAGTATGCTTTCAGTCCTTAAAACCAAAAAACTGCTCCTAATTTTGTCACACGTTCCCCATAAAAAAACGGAGACATTGAGGACTCCTTTCTCTCAATTCTGAACCCTTGAAGTTGAAAAGCGCGATTAATTCTTCAATAATCGACATTTTCAATGTTAATTTCCAGGTGGCAGCGCCTAAAGAAGTGATTAACGAATACCAAGAACGACCACAAAAACTAGTGGCCAGATACATAAAAAAGTACCTCCAAACTAAGGGCAGACTATGCTCCTTAGACGGGCATGGTTCCATGGCAGTGAAAAGCCCCAGACGGTTCAAGTTAGTGCAGCAAGAGTCCCAAACCTTCGAGTAATCATTCCCCTCATGAAAATTTCCATGATTTTCGTTGTTTCCGTTGCTTGACCCAACCAACCCGCTAGTTTATCGATGGCGTTAAAACGCATGGTACAAAAGTGTTCAACAGCTGAACTTGTACATACTAAAACCAAACCAGCTGTTATTCTATCATTGTGGGGATGTGATTGTTCGTATAGGTGGCCACTGTACATGTATAGCAACAGTTAAAACGCCAAAGTAAATATTATTTTTTCAATTAGACTTTTTTAACGGCGATTAGAGTGTAGCTTATAATTTTAAGGGGAAATTTAAGTAGCTGGGGCAGGGAACAGCACAAAACCGCGATCGTTCAGAAGGTTTCAGGATTGTTGGAAACTTTCCCCATCTCAAGCTCTATCCAGACTAGTCATGGTTTAGAGTCAAAGGTTTAAAAAGGTATGCAGTTTGATTGTTGCAGCTATTGGTCAGTTGACTTGTTTTGGCTCCATCTCCTTAATACAGTTTCCACCAATTCCGGACGCAGTTCTCCTGAACTAGATCGGGTTTACATTATAATATATTATTACATTCCAAGTTGCTAATAATTGTTAAGTATGTAGTTAGTTTAGTAGCATTATATTGTTAATGAATGTCAATACCTACACACACCACAAGTTTGAAATATTTGCTAGCTGGTAAGAACTAATAAAGTTATTATTATCATCCATTATCAGTTAGAGTTAGGTATTGAACGCAGTGTATTTTTAGGATGTATTAATTAATACTGCCGCATCTAGAGTTGATCGTTTTAAGCCCCCAAATGTGGACAGACTTACATATCATATACCTAGTGCCCAACCGATATCTTCTAGGTATGTGTTGCACACTTTTAGAACTGATTTTCTTATGTACATACATATATCTCTCTAAACGGTCATTTTTTTACATTGCATCAAGCGGTAACACCATTAAGTAGATAAGTACGCAGCATTCCTATTAATATTGTTAACTCTTACTAATTGTGGGCTTCGGAAGACAATACAATTAAATCTGTTACGTTTATAAGCAAGAAATTACAACGATAAATGTGTTTTGAGGAATATTTCATTGTAAGTGCGTGTAGTAAGATCAATGCGTAGGTACCTACAAAAATAATGACCTAAATCTAAAGCAAAAACGACTAAAACCACCATCAATATCTTACTACACTTGTTATTGCCTAAACAATGCGGTTAATAATCCCAAGGAAGCTATAGGAATTCATTGTTATATATGCTATTAATATCGACAACTTTGAATCATATTGTGTATGAACATTGTTAACTATACCCCATGTGTTGGCTTTAAATAAAATATTTATAATACTGGTTTTGCTTTTTATTTGGTTTGTTTTTCCGAAACCCGTTTGACTCAAATTTCACGTCTTATGCGAAAAAATGATCAAGAGTGTTAAGTTTTTTTAAATAAAAAACCGATAGAGTGATTGTTGAATCGCTTCTCTCCGTACCAGACAATTTTGCTGAAAGTATGATTAATTTTTTTGGAAAAACAGTAAATATTTCTCTTAAAAACTTTTTTATTGTCATTTTTCCATTCTGTGGTCCATTATTAAAATGAAAATGAATACCACAGGGCCCGGGATTCCCTGACTGTGTTTTTATTTGTGCACTTATTTCCTTTCTAAAGCCACTTTGTAATACTTCCAATTAGTTCTCTTTCCCTTTTCTTGCCCTTTTATCTAAGCCTAAGAAAATTGGGAAAAAAAGAGGCGATTGGAGAAGAATCTCTTAACAGAAAATGGTTGACAACATCCACAAAGAACAGGAATTAACAGAAAAAAATTGGGAAAAAAATGGAATTTACTTTCAGCACAATTCTTAGCCAGCTATTAGAAGTATTAGTCTATTTAAGTCCATTAAAATTGACCACTGAGGTGAACTGAAAGCGACTTTCCAACGGCCTAAAAGCTCGACAAAGCTCACAAGCTTCATGCAAAAGCCTAACTTTTTCATGCAACGATGGGAATATGGAATACACATTAGCGATTTTTTTTAAACAGTTTTTTAACGGATTATAGCGTGGTGACCGAAATGGTCAAATTTCAAAAAAAATTAAAATGACACTGACACGATAATTTTGAAGAAATTTAGAAACTTAAAACAGTAGCAGCTTATGAGTGCTGAGATTATTATTGAGCAGCCACTTCTTAAAGGTAAGTGAAACTAAACTGTAGCTTTGGTTAGAATGCAAAGTATTTCTAAGAACTGCTGCTGGCTATTCACCTAAGAAGCAAGTGGCTTTCTGTATAAATCATTGAGCTTTCGCGGTTTTCTTGGAATTTCTTGGGGCGGATGCAGCTTTAAATTCAGGGGGGGGGGTTATGTAGAAAAATACAGTCTTCTGTTGTCTGTGAAATTAGAAAAATTATCGTGGTTTTGTGCAAGGGTGGAGCAAGATTATTGCAAAATTTCATGTTTTCCGTCCCGTTTTGCATGTTTCTCGGAAGCAAATTGGAGCATTCCAGAGATAACTAAATGGCCTTTTTAGAAAGTGAACCATCGATAAGGAAATGTTGCAGTTTTCTCAAAAAATGCTTGAATTCAAGAAGTTTTAGATTTGCGTGGTTTTTTTTGAGTTGCAAAATCCACTTGAACATGACGCTGCTTTTTTCGAAGTTTCTCAAGAACCATTCGAGCCAGAGAATTCGTTTTGGCATCGTTGGATAGAGAATTGAATGGGGGGGTCATAACCCCCCCCCCTGGATCCGCCCTTGCTACGGTGGTAAAATTGTTCTCTTAAGAAAAAGCAACTTAAAAATGACGAACCTTAACAATTTTTAAATTTTAACTCGATAAGTCTTTAAATAAAATATTTCAGTAAACAATACACCACTTTTGAGAACAAAAGTCTGTATTATAATAATTTCTTAAGGGTACATGAAATTAAAAAATAAGTAAATGGATCATTTTATCTGCGAGTTGCGGATTAAATGATCACATAACAACCTTAAAAGATAAAAAGTACTTAAAAGTTAAACATTCTCTGGACTCTGGCTAACTCTAGGAGCACCATTATTCACAAATCAACTCACCCTCATCTTAATCTAATTTCTAGATGAAGCATAATTCGTGATCCAATTTAAACACTTTCCACATTGAATACTTAATTGATGTCTTTATTCGTGTTCCTCAGAGAAGTCGAAATTTATTTCTTTCTCAAATAGCTGGAAATATTTTCTTTATATTTTGTATCTTCTTAGTTTCTTTTGCCTTAGTGTCTTCTTTACATGCCCATTTTTTCGATAAGTTGGCTTTCCTTTTGCTTCTTTTTTGATAATATCCTCGAAAACCTCAAGAATCTTCAAAGCAGATCAAACTAACAAAGTTTTCTTTAGTAATTCCTTGGAATAAACCGTTAATCGTGAAGAACGTTTGATTCTACGTTAGTTTAAGTTGGTGTGGGTTAGTTTTAATTTATTAGCGATTGTTTGTGTTTATTTGGAATGGTTTGGATTTTTTGAGTTAGATTGAGATGGTTTGCAAATCCAACGTTAAATTGCAACATTGTTATTAAAAATTCTTTAGTATTCTTATGGTAATTCTTTAGCATAAACCGATAGTATTAAAGGACGTTCCCTTGAGGTTAGTTTTAAGTAAGTTTGCGCTAATTTGAGTTTGTTTTGAATAGTTTCGATTATTTTGGATTAAATTGGGTTCGTTTGAAAATTAAACTTTAAATTGCAACCTTTTTTCGTAAAAAATTGAGAACAAACAGTATAAAATTTAACGATTTAACTCTTGAAACACGAGAAACAAAAATAAATGATGATAAATGTGCTTGGTAAAACTTGGTAAAAATATGAGTTCAAAAGTCGAAACACTGACGCGTTGCGATCAAATATTGCTGAAATTGGAGCCGATTTAGTTCTGTATGGATTCTGTAGTTGAAGCCGAGGTGAACTTTTGAATGCTGCATCCTTCAAAATATAAATGGCATAACTTGTACATTAAAGTAGAAAATAAATTGCAAATATTTTCAATATTTGGGATTTTATTTCGTATTAAAAATATCGTCTTTTTGGGAACCCCAGGAAAAACAATAAGTAACAGGAAGACGAAAACTATAAGCAACTAATGAAATGCTATGAAAAAAAATTCAGGCAATTCCTTTTCAAAATTCTTCTCAATTTTATTCATCTATCTCAACTGTAGCCCAAGCTATATGTCTATTTAACGCGTAAACTATTTTTGAAAAAACCATTTACTTTTACATTTTCTACCCTTGACAAAGAATGATAGAAAATCTCTTTAAATTGCTATTGACGTAGATAATTGCGACCTGCAACTTATCTGGCAATAAAACTATTAAACATTATCATTATTGTTATTATTTTTATCAATCGTCTATAATTTGTTGCCTACATTTCGTACACTAGGCCGAAAATTTTTGTGCGAAATATTTATCGAAAAAAAAAGACGCAGAGTACTAATCTAAAAATAGAGTAAATGCCGGTCATACTTCTTATCTGTTCTTCTGGTATTCCGGTTGACCCGTATAAATTAGATGCGATTTTTATTACAAAACATAGTGTTAAATTTATGAATGAGACATCTGGCGCTGTTTCGTTTTAAGGCTAGGAATAGTTTGCACAAGAGAAAATATGACTATTTTTGGATATTGCTAATAAATTCGTCTTCCCACGATTGCGAACAGCTTTGCATCCACAAGCTTCAACAGTTGGTTCCATGAAGCTTTCCTGCTTGGTGCCTGTGCAAGGTGGGTGAACATTTTTTCAGTCTAACTTCCATTTCTGCATTTTAACTGTCTTTTAGTGATTTATCCCGTTTTTGTGCTACTATTCATGTAGTTTTTGCCTTGAGCTCTGGTTGCAAGTTGTTACTGCCTGTTTTTGTCATATCAATGCCCGATTGAGGGCAAATTTTCGCATTTTTTTGCTCATTCGCTTTGGCATCGACTAGGGAAAATTCCACCCTGGAAATCGATTGCATGCTTCGGGCAAGGTTGCCGCAACCCTTCCAATCACCCCCATCAGCTCTTGTCCACCATCAGCATGAAACAAGGACGGTTTTAAATCAAGTGTTAACTAAAAGTGCGACAAATCAGTCATTAGAATCAGTTCCTAAAGCAATTAGTAGCAGTAGCGAAAAGTCGGGTAGAAAGTCTGCAGTTCGCTTAAATCCTGCAACGTTGCAGGACCGGCCCCATCCGATAACTCCTACAATGTGACGGAAATGCTTCCTGGAGCAGAACAAACCGTAACGCGAAAAACTTGATTTTGTTGCAATGGAACAAAAAACGTTACGCATTGTTGATGACCGACCAATAAAAGTCAATCAGTTTCCCAGTACGTTGACATTAGTGTGGTGTTTTACGCGTTTTCGGCTCGAAGGACCGCGAAACGACCACACACTTGGTCGGAGTGCTTTCTTGTAAAATTTCATTCGGAGAATGTGTGAACTGTGCGAAATGGCATTGGGGAACTGTTGGATCAAGTGGGGTACAGGTACCTTACCCATTTTCTTTTGAATTGTTTTGCAGATGTCTTGCTTCTGACTTTAACAATTGCTGTAAAAACTCCATTGGAGTAAGGTCTGGATATTGGGCAGGCCACTGCGCTATCTATAAAGCGTCGTTAAAATTGAGTTTTCCTTTGTTCCTTAGTTAACCGCTTTGATAATTGAACGAGATTCCAACTTAATTCATTTATAAATTTCCTACTAGAAACGATTAGTTATTTCATGCTAGTCGTGCATAAAACTGTTTAAAAAAATTATTAAAACCAGCTATCTTTTTTGTGGCCGTGAATTTATTTAAATACTTCAGCATTCGTTTTTAGTAGCAATTATTAGGGATGTTTAGTGCTTTTAGCAATCAAAGTTTTAGATCATGAATGGTTCATGTAAACGGATGCAGCAAAAACGATCCACTACATTTGAAGCCTTTGACGATTCATATGATGCGGGAAGTTTTATTTCAAAATTTTCAAAACGCTGAACTCAATTGAGGTTTTAATGGACTATGAAGGCTTTCACGGCCGGTTAAATCACATTTAGGAATGTTTTCGGGGCTTTGAGGCCGTGGTCTATGGGAATTTCTTCCTGACGTTTCGTCCACAACTGCGGTGGACATTATCAAAGGCGATGAGGCAGTGGGCGAAGTGATGAAGTGATAGTAGTCGGAAAGCACGGGAGATCGCTTCGCCCACTGCCTCATCGCCTTTGATAATGTCCACCGCAGTTGTGGACGAAACGTCAGGAAGAAATTCCCATAGACCCCAGCTGCAAAGCCCGGAAAACATTCCTAAATGTGAGGTTTAGTGCTTTTATCATAATTTTTGGTTAATTTTATTCCTAATTTGCTGCAGTAAATACAACTTACGGTTTTTTTGAGTTTACGTATATGTATACATTACATACATATGTAATGTTTATTTTGTGCACATCGTCCATTTACTGTGATTAACATCGGTTCTAGCAAAAATGCCGAGTTCAAAAAATTGGAGAAAAGCACCGTTTTATCAAGTAAATTAATGAATAAAAAAAAATGTTGATACATACTTCCAGCTAATATATTTTTTTTCAATTTTCTAAGCGTTTGACTTTTTGCCGTTTAGTGAGCCATTTACGCAAGAAAGGGAAGCAATGGCGCTAAACTATTTTAGATTTATGTATTTATCCGTTCTTTTTTCGTTTTTTGCTTAGCATTTTGCCTGCATATAAAAACTATACAGAGAAAATTTTCCAACAGGGCGTTAGAACGTTTAACAGTAATAACGTTCATAAAATAACTAGAATAGAAAACATCAAATAGACATTTTTTTAATTTTTTACAAACTTCTTTTTGGGTATTTCGCCTCAAAAATTTTTGTCTTTAAAAAAGACAGAATTTCCTCACGTCTTTTATTACAGATTGATAAATAGTGCTCCTATTATAAGCTGTAAGAGAAAATTCCAATTAGTAGAGAAATTAATTTGAAAAATTACCTTGACGTTTCGATAGCTATTTTCTGCTATCGTTATCAAAAGAACCTAAATGAACCTAAAAAAGAGTATGTTAATAAATTGTATAACAACAGTAGGATAATAAAATATATCAAAATTCGCTCTGATAATTCGTTTGTGCAAATTGTCAGTTATGTGACTTTGACTTAATCTCATTGTTTAAATTAATAAAGGTAATGTTA
>NW_026018916.1:4917867-4928994 GCF_020466585.1 Dendroctonus ponderosae
AAATTCTGTCTTTTTTAAAGACAAAAATTTTTGAGGCGAAATACCCAAAAAGAAGTTTGTAAAAAATGAATCCGCCTCAACAATATAAAACTTATAGACATTTTTTTCTCTGTTGCACCATTGTTACTTGCAGAAAATTATGTCATCCAAGCGTAAAAGTCCTCGCTAAATGGGTAACCTCCAAACATCGGATGGAGGCAAGGGCGCTTCAAAAAGCGCCCAGAAAGCGACTGGACGGCAAAAGATGCGGTTGTTGGGTGGCAAAAAGGCTGCTAAAACAGACGAGTGGACGAAAGTGGTTCCTGACACTGATGAGGAGGATAAAACTGCAATTTCCGCTGTGCAAACGCCGCAAATCTGCGAGGATGAAGACCCGTTCAAAAACGTTTCCAGGTAGGAAAAGGGAGTTGGATTTTTTCCAGCTTTGCTTTATTGTTGTGTGGGATCATAGCTCTGATTCCAACTTCACCTTGGCGCTGAGCCCTGCAGGATTAAACCCGGAGTCTGCAGCTTTAGCCCCCGATATGCCTCCCCTGTTGGAACAATCCGGTGACTTTCTCAGCTCCTTGGAAGAAGGCGGGCATGAGGAGTTTCACTCGCTTAATGAGGTGTTTCAGCCGTTGAATATTTTCAAGCTCAATGAGTTTAGAGCGCGAGTTGACCAGGTGTGACTCGCAAGATGGGGAATTTGGTGCAAGTTACAGTTTTGAGTTTTTCAGGAAAAAGTGACCAAGTTGAGCAAACTGGGCGTAAGCAAGACATCGCAGATCAGCCTGGAAGGAGATGGTAGTGGATTTTCAACAGGCGTTCTGGAATTGAACGACGAACTTAAGCAAACTCTCTGTCCAAGCGCCGAAGAACTTCCAGACTCAAACCGAGCCGATAAGAGCCAAATTAATGGAGGTGAATAAATGGCGTGTTTAAAAATCATCTGAGAACTCGATATGAGGGCGTAGCACGCAAATAATTGTTATTTTAGTAGGACTTGCCCGCATTTGGTGAGCAATTCGATAAATTTTCCGCTTTTTTCGGTAAATAGGCTGCCAGCCAGTTTACAAAAGACACATGTCGGTACCTTTGGATGTGAATGTGATGTCCGATGGCGCCAATCTGCAGAAAGCCACTTCTTTGAGCCGGGCCGAGCTGGAAGCGCGATTGCAGCGGCCAAAATTCGTTCCAGAAAAATTGAATTTTCAACTATATGAAAAGTTTGAGGGTAAGTTTTTGAGAAACTTTTCAGTTTTTAGTTTCAGAAGAAATTGCCATGTGGGTCCGGTGATTTCCGTTTTTCTTTACACTCACCTACTTTGCTTTGTTCTCATTTGGTACTGCGACAATCCTTGAACCATTATCCTCGACTTCTTTTGTTGTTGTGACTCATGATCATTGGGCTCATCCGGTGAATATCCGCTATGAATATTAATGGGGCCGTTAATTACTCAATGCGCGGATGGGTTTTGTCAATTTTGTCAACATTTAACGAAAACTCTTACTCTCACTTACCGGTTGAACGCGAAGTAATTGTTTTGGAAACAAACGTGTTTAAAGTGGATCAAATCTTAGATAAAGTCCTCACGGATTAAGGGGCATTACTGGGTGTTTGCCAGTCTATTTTCAAACTGGTATCAGTTTGAGATTTTTTGAACAAATGTTTCGCATTCATTTATTGCAAGCTGATAGTCGGAGAATAATTTTGCAGGTAGTTGACATTGGGTTTCGATTTCGTGAGTGTGTGTGTGTGTGTGTGTCTAGTCAATGGGAACCAAGATGAAAAGCGAAGCGGACTTGCTTTAATTGAGTAGACTAATTTGAAAAACAGTGCTATTTATGTGATGTTGCGGTTATATGCATGTGATCGTTATAATGATGGCCGGTTTTTCGACTTACAAACGCAAAAAATCTGCAATCAAAGCACAGGTGCACAGTCGAGCTTTCTGCATTTTGATTGATGTTAAAAAAGGTACTTTCAAAATTACCTTAATATTACCTTTAATTGCGGCAATTGCGATCAATTACAAACAGTTCAGTTTATCGGAACATTTTTATATGAATTATTACCCATAAGCTCCCAACATATTTATATTCACTTGTGACTCCCCAGTGTATGCGGAAAATTTGTCAATTCAATTGCATAAAGTTGCGGGTTTCTTCCTTTGGAAATGTTCCATAATTATGCCATAAATGACGTCAACTGATTTATTAATCTGATTGTGGGCTTCTGTATTACAAATTTGAATTAAGTTAAAGCTGATAATATTCAGTATATTTGGAATAATGTTGTTCAATGCGTTTCCTACGAACGGCAAAAGTGGAAGGCTTTCAAAAGAGAAGTGAGTGAAAAAAGCCTAAACATATTATGAAGATTAAATGTTTAATTATGACGGACCTTTAGTGGAATTTTTCCTTCAGGTGAAAATCTCTTTATCGACAATAAAAACTCAAAAAGCAGTTGGACTTTACCAATCACGGAAAAAACCTGTTAAATTGTTTATTCTGCTAAAAACAGCAGATTTTCATTATTAAAATTTTGTTTCTTACGTATTTTGAGCTGATGAATCGAATGGTAACATCAGTTTTTTTTTGGAAATATGGTCAAAAAATTGTTACGAGCACAAATAATCGAAAAACTCAAAAAATGAGTGAAAAATGCCAATTAATTGGCCTGTAACGACCATAATCATTACATTTTCTTAAATGTGTTTTGAGCTGCTGCATTCAGTAGTGTGCTTATTTTTTTTACGTATTTATGATTTCTTATTTAGCCTTTGTACGCACAATATGAACGTTTTTTCATATTTAACTGTATTTTTCCCATTTAGAAGACGTTTCGTAATGCGTCCACGCGTTTCCAAAATCAGAACCAATTTGCAACAATTTGAATGGGTGTTTTTTTGTTTTCTCATTCGATTCTTCCTCATTCGATTTTATTTTTTGTTGATCTTTCCTTTGGTTCAATTTGTTTTCAATCAATAATCTAGACTACGTATTTATGATTTCCTTTTTAGGCTTTCTAGGAACAATTTGAACGTTTTTCCATATTCAACTGTATTTTCCCCATTTAGAAGACGTTTCTTGCTACATCCAGGCGTTTCCATCAGAACCGATTTGCATGGGATTTTTATTGGTTTTTTCCTCACTCTATTTTTATTTTTGTTGATCTTTCCTGACTTTTTAAAGTATAATTAATTGTTAAGCACAAACGTCGATATTTGTTCAGTTCGTCAGTTTGTGTTGTCGGATTTTCGTTAATCTTCTTCGATTTTATCTTGGAAACGCAACAGTTTTGGTAACTTTTACCCTCGTAAGTGTGTGTTGTGCACGTTAGCCTTATGATTTTGATTGAACGATTTGAACAATTCTCGGATTATCTGATGCATTGAACAAATTGCCGTTTTTCTAATCACAAAAAGGCTTCTTTATTTTCTTAGCAAGGCTTTGTTTCTTTCATTCAACTGTATTTTTCTCTATTTAGACATTTCTTGCTCAAAATCACCACAGATTTGCATTAAACTCAATTGGTTTTTTCTATGTTAGACTTTGAATTGATAATTTAAAAATTATAAATTGATTCGTATTTGTCTGTCAAGAGCGAGAGTGTACTTAGTAACTAATATTGTTCCTGGCAAAAGGTGTATTTTCGAGTCAAAGTTGACCAAGAAATACGCTCCTTAACTATGGCCATCGAACCACCGAACACCCTGAATAGCGGTATGTTTTACCTAAAAACTAATGAATCCCGTGTTAAGAATCCTTGGGAAATAATTGTTTATTAGATCGCAATTAACCGTAGATGAGAACTAATCGGGTGAGAATTTCTGCAGAAAATCGCAATTAAGCGACTTTGAGAAGCAAAATAACTGTTAATAGATAAATTGCCTACATTCTACCTTTGCTGACAATACATTTCCGCTTACTGCTTGGAAAATCCTCGATAACCTAATCTTTTGATATCGACAATGTTTTACGTAGGTAAAGTAACAATAAAATTTTGATATAAATTCAATTTTTGCTAATAAATTCGAAAAATCTACCACGCAACTATATTGGGTTATCTTAAAGAGAATCGACACGCAATGGTTAATTGCAAATCTGGCTCTTTAATTCGACGCACATCAATTTCCCCACTTTGCTTAATTACGACTGTTGCAAGAAAAAATTGTAATTTGGCCAAGATGCAAGAGAAATTTCACTTTTTACGCAATCGCTCTGGTTTTAGACGAAAAACTCACCAATTACGGTTGCAATTAATAGTTAAAATCGCAATTATGACGATATGAATCACGTATCAAGGCTGTTTCAGTTTTTCTACTTGGTTTCAATCAAGAGGTTCTGACTGGTGCACGGTGTGGTGAGTTTTTCCGTTCACGGTTTTAGTTGGGATTTTACACTTTTCTTCGTGGTAAGCAATTAATTAGGGGGAAAAAGCTCTTAATATTACTGTGCCCAAAAAGATCTGAAACTAAAGCGTCTGCTCGGTTTAGTCTGCATTAATATTTGTAACTTTGAGGACAATTTTCATGAGTTTGCGAAGAATGTTGAACGATTTCATTGGTCTTTTGGGCCCGGGATAAAGTGGATAGTAGTCCCTAAATGTTTGACCAAAAGGATCCAGAGAAGGTAAAATCGCGCTGAGCATCTTCAAACCTTCAATAGCCTTTATTTTGCTTCATAAATGGTGCTAACGGATTTTTTTTTGTTACTTCTGGGATTTATTTATTTACCTTTTCTTAGCGGTTCTTTGACGTTTTTTGTTTGATCGTAGCGGCAAATAATCAGCTTCCAGTTTCAGAAAATGAAATCAATCTATTTTAAAACATAACAAACTTTAAAAAAAGAAAATATCTTGTCGTTGGTTTAATTTTATAGATAATTTAACACTCACGATTCTTGAGACGCGATCCAACAGTCTCTGAGTCTGTTCCAGTTGTTTGACTTCCGTGAACATTCCAGACAATCTTTCTATCATCTAAAATCGACAGTTTTATACCTTTTGGCAATCATGATTTTATTTCCTTGTTTGTTTTCTAATATCCAGCAAACGCAAAAATTAAGAGACACTTTGAATACATTTAAGTCGTTAAAAATATCACACTTTTGTGGTTATTGCGTCAAACTATTTAGTTTTTCAGTTTGAGAGACTAATAAAAACATTTTTTTCCTGACGTTTTGTCAGCACGAGTATCTGGCATCTTCATAGATCGTTTACTAAAAACCTGTCGGTGGGAGCTGAAAAACTCAACATTTTTTACTGCCCAACTGCTGCGAAAACTGAACTCTTCTGTTAATAGGAAATAGACTTTTTTGTGAAGTTGACTGTTCCTAACTTTACTATTGATTCTCCATTTACTGTTGAGCGTTTTTCCCTGTTTTACAAAAAAACGCAACTCAGAGATTTTCCACAAAATTATTAATTGGATACAGTTTTCTTCAAGCGTGTTTTTGTTCGACTGTCTTAACAGTCTAAAAGCTTGCCTTACCAAGCTTTTAGTAACATAAGCTGTTGAAAACTTGCAACGATCATAAATAATTTTTGTTAAATTATCTATCTGAAGATGCAAGCCACTCGTGCTTGCGAAACGTGACGAAGATATTTTTTGACGATGGACTAAAAGCCCGAAAAACCCACCAGTTTCAAGCATTCTTTAGATAATCCAAAAAGTGCCATAAAATAAATCAAATATGTCGATTTTGTCATCGAATCTACAAAATGAGCCTGGTCAATGTTTCGGTCGTTTAGGTCAAACCGAAAATTTTCCAATTATACAGGGTGTCTGTAAAATGTCTGTTCACAATCCTATCACAGATTCCTGGGGTGAAAACATGACGATTTAATTTAATTTATCTAATGTAAAAGTGGACGGTTTTCAAAATCCAAGGCGTCAAAGTTAAAATTGAAAATTATAAAAATTAAATTGTCTTGTTTGTAAGCCAAAAACCTGAACGAAATCTCGCATCGAGTTTTAAGGGGCGAAAAATTAGAATCCGTTAACATTTTCTATGCACTTTGAAGAAGACGCTGTCAGAGATATGCGAATCGTATTTAAAACGACATATTAAAGAAAAATAAAGCAATCATCTATGGCTCGGTTTGAACAAAACACCCGCTATATACCCATTGAATAAATTCCATAACTCTTGATTTTTTACAGGATACATGCTGGTAAACTGGTACTTATCAGAGCTAAGTTCCGACAGCCCCGCAAAGTCTCAACTTGGTGTAGCTGAGCTGAAATTGCTTGCCTCACAGTTTTGCACTCATTTATTAGCTGCTGGAGTGCTGAGGCAGCTGCCCGATCCTGGAGTGCCGCCAACGACAATTTTCCGGGTAGGTTTTAGTGGGATTTTAAAAGGTTTTTTGGGAAATTTCGATTCATCCAGCCCGACTGCATTTATTACTGGAGCCATGCGGAAGTGCCTCATTCTCAACCTCAAACACCCGGTAGATTGAGCGCGATCTATTGGCCGCCAGCTTCGCCATGCGAAGTCCCTTCCTCTCCGAATGATATTCCAGAACATCCAGGTATCAGTTTTCCCAGCTTAGCATTAGGGGAGTTAATGAAGCTGGAATTGAAACAGGCAATGATATTGCGGTCAGACCCCAGGAAATGCGGAGCTCGGCACGCGATGTGGAAATTTTGTCTTTGGAAGAGGAAATCAAGAGTCTGCGCCAAGAAGTGGAGAAATATAAAACGTTGGTACTGTCTATTTGTAGAACTGCCTATTTGTCACTATGTGGTTTGGACTACCTCCACTGCCTGCTATAAAACTGGGGCTGATTGTTGTAGATTGAAATCCAAAATTTAACCTCATCAGCTGTGAAGGACTTTGAATCCCCAACGGAAGAACGTCACCCGGCTAGTCACTTAAATGGCAGCAACCTCAAAGTTGGAACTGTAGAAGTGGCGATTAATACTGAGCGATCCACTGTAGATGCAACCGCTCAAGCTGCCTCAGCTACAAGGGAATTCGGGGTTTTAGCCACACAAGAGACGAAATGTTTCATAGATGCTGGCACTCAAACGGATTTCCAGCAGCTGGAAGCGATGTCGTCCCAGACGAGTTCTTCACTAGAGTCGTCGATTTCAAGCCCTGAAGTGCCTGCTCTACAAACCTCCCTAGTTATACCCGTTTCTCCGCCTCTGCCCCCATCTTCAGCTGGAAATGCGGCCCCCAATTTACCGCCTCCTCCTCCTCCGCCGCTGCCTGGCGGTGTCCCAGCACCTCCTCCACCGCCTCCTCCCCCATTATCCGGAATTCCTCCACCGCCTCCTCCTCCATTCTCAGGAATTCCTGCACCGCCTCCTCCACCGTTCTCAGGAATACCTCCACCGCCGCCGCCTCCAGGCCCAAGGATACCGGCACCTCCGCCCTGTCCGGGCATGCCGCCTCCTCCGCCAATGCCTGCCTCAGCAGGAGGCCCGAAGGCCCCGCCTCCTCCGCCGGGCGGGCCTTTATCAATGCCAGTGCCACCAGCCGGAGGGTTTGACCCGTTACGCGCAGGTTAGTGCAGAAAGCTTCAAGTTTTCTTTCTGGAAAAGACTCTTGAAGTGAACTGGACGTTGAGTATTAAAGACACGTTTTATCTTTAGGGCCCCAAATAGCTCCTTTCCAATTAGGTAAGCTGATGGATAATCTCTGCTTTGTGGTGGTATTGGCTTGCAATGATCTCGCGACGTAGCGGCAGTATTTGAGGAGAATATTTGAGATGGTTGGGATTAATTTGAGGAGGGCCTCAAATGCTGTCGGTGCTTGCCGATGATTTCTACTTTTATTAATCGTCACGGTTTTTAAACCTAAACACTCAAAAACCAATTAATATGGCATACAGGATGTTGCAAATGAAGTTTGCATTGTAGTTTGACTGTGGGGTCAATTAGGAAACTTGTGGCTTTTTCTACTGATGAAAACGATGGAATCGTCCATTGTCAGATAAATTTCGAGTTTGTTTCATTTCATGGAGTTTTCTGATTATTTAATTTCAATTCACGCAAAAAGGCTGAAAGTTTACTATTTTATGCAACTGCGCAACTTTAGTTTGATGAAGAAACGTATTTTATTTAATTACTTTCACCAGAAAAGAAAATTGCCCACACACCGCCAGCAAGGTCCTCTGTATAAAAAACTCAAATTTAACAGTGGTGAACTTCATTTGAAACCGGTGTAAATTTAGTGGTGGTTTCCTAACACTTTGTGAATTTGTATCGATTTACTAATCCCAGCAGTAAAAGCTCGCAGGCTGAAGCACCCCTACTAATGACTGAAGGTTTGATGGTGTGGCTTGAGGTGAATATTCTTGTGTTCTGTATTGTAGCCACGAAGAAGGCACCGATTAATCCGCCAGTGCCGATGAAACCACTTTACTGGACCAGGATTCTGGTGAAGACCGAGAAACTGGAGAACAGTTCGGCATTGTGGGACGAAATTGACGAACTACCCATTGAAACCCTTCCTGAAGATTTTATGAAACTGTTTTCCCGACAAGTAGGAGGTTTTATTGATGCGAAGAATTCATTGATATTGAAGAGTAATTTTTTGAAGGTAGTTAATAGAACTCCGACGATTAAGAAGCAGGAGCAGAAACCGAAAGTCGAGGTAGTGAAACTGTTGGATAGCAAACGATCACAAAGTGTAGGGATTCTGGCTCACAGTCTCCGTCAGGACTTTAACGAAATCGAAAACGCCATTTACACTTTCGACACCTCAGTGGTTTGTTTGGAGGCTTTGCAGCAAATCTATGAGGTGGTATGTGAGCCAAATAATTCAAATAAAGCTGCTCAAATAAAGTTAATTTGCCCAATATTTCCACTTTAGAGGGCCTCAAGCGAAGAACTGGCCCTAATCAACGAACATTTGAAAACCAGGCCGGATGTTCCTCTGGATAAGCCCGAACAATTCTTGCACGATCTGTCGCAAATTGCTAACTTTGCCGAACGAATCGCTTGTTTGACTTTCCAGGTAATTTTCCATGGGTTTGATGAAATTGTGCTTTAGTCGTCTAATATTTGATGATCCTAAAACCAAAACTTAAACTTGGAAGAGCAAATCCTCCTTCCCTCAACCACTCTTTGAACGACTGCATACATTTTACGATACCCTACCTAAATGACCTGATACACATATTTCTGACATACATACACCCACACTCCAACTTAGAACAAAACATACTGACCAAAGCAAGCCTCTATAAATATTCTATAAATAAAAACAAAACAAAACAGCTTCAAAGATTTTTACAAAATTCGGACTTTATAAAACAGCACACCCCACCAACTTTTCTGATGCCCGAAAATCCAGATTCAACACCGGACGTTCTACTGAACACAAGAAACTTAACAAACACCATCAACAAGATAAACTTAACCAACGAACTTGGATCCGACCACCTGGCTATTACGTTTAACATAGACTTACAACATACGCAACCTACCTTCAGTACACCTCCTATAGAGAAAAAGTTAAACCCTAGCAAAGACTGACATAGACAAAGTGAAACAACATATACACGACTACATTCAATCGCAAGCACAGCCCATTTCAATAGAAACCATACAAGAACAACTTTCTTTAGCCATAGGAAAATTTTGCCCGGAAATAAAAAATGTTTTCTACCAACACATCCAACCCAAATTCATACTGAGACTCATAAAGCATAAGAGAGACCTGTACAGGCTATATACATACACTCAAAATAACGACTTAAAAAAGACACTGAACCAACTGAACAAAAGCATTAAAATTTTGATTGGACAATACCGACAAGACAAATGGCTAGAAACATGTAAGGAAATACAAAAAAACAAAGGCAAAACATACTGGCGAAAAATTAAGAAACTAGCGCAATACAAAAAAACTAACACTACTGACACAATTGACGAAAACAGAACAGAACGTTACACAAACAAAGAGAAGGCTGACGCATTCGCCGGACACTATCAAAAGGCCTTCAGCATATCGACAAATCGTAACTTCGACAATGACAACTGGAACATGATCAATGACTGGTACTTGAACTACTTTAACAACTCACCAAACTATACTGACAAACTAATCACAGACACAGAGTACGATGAAGCCCTATCACATATCACAGACACAGCACCGGGAAAAGACAAAATAAAGGCAAAACTCCTGAAAAGCTTAACCAAAAGAAACCCACAAACTCATCCTTACTGAAATCAACAACTGCATCAGAAATAACAAAATTCCGAAAACATGGAAACGTGGTATAATAATTCCTATATCTAAAAATGGACGAGACGGTACACAAATGGAAAACTACAGACCTATTACATTACTCATAACAAACAACAAACAACACATACGAAAACATATACCAACGTACCAATTTGGCTTCAAACAATATCACTCGACTATTCATCTGCTATTTATTTTGACCAACAACATACAAACTCACCTAACTGACGGAAAGTCGGAATGTCTACTCATGGACATCAACAAGGCTTTTGATAGTGTCTGGCATAGGGGCTTGCTATGCAAACTATACAAACTCCACACACCACCATATCCACTACACACCATAAAGAACTTATTAGAAAACAGACAACTACGAGTACGAATTGACAACACACTCTCCTTTTCTTTTTCCACTGAATAAGGGCTCCCTCAAGGATCCCCCCTTTCACCCTTTCTCTACAGTATGCCATGACATATACAATTACAACTTGCCAGACAAAAATCAAATCGACAGAACGGCATACATATTACAATACGCTGACGACACGGCACTTATTGTACACGACAAAACTACTGAAAAAGCGACTGAAAGACTCCAAACACTGACAAACAACACAATGACATGGTTTTATAAATGGAGACTAACGCCAAACGCAACAAAAACCAACTTCTGCTCACGAACCACAGACTCAACGCTGACTCCCCTACAATAACTGCAGACGGCCAAACGACACAACCGAAAAACGACGTAAGGTACCTTGGAATCACAATCGACCACAAACTCAAATTCACTAAACACACACGAAACACCAGAACAGAAACGATAAAAAGACCAAAACACTTTCGATCACTAACATACAAAGACAAAGGAATTAGTACCAATACCGCGACAAAAATATACAAAGCGATCTGCAGACCCCTCTTGGACTACGG
>NW_026018916.1:4929044-4934560 GCF_020466585.1 Dendroctonus ponderosae
CAAAACATTCCCGTTTTCGTACCCCAACAGATACTTTACTAGAACACCTACAAATGCAACTGAACTAACGACTAAGACCTGTTTGTTTTGTGGGCCAGGATTTTTTTTTATCACTGATTGGGTTTAGGATACCAGTGTTAGGAATAGGACTTAATTTTAGAATTAGCTAGGCTAAGACCCATATGTACTACTCAAGGGTAGAAAGACCGATTGGGTCGATAGCCTTTTTCTATAGGAAATAAAGATTATTTATATATATATTTGATGATTCCAGGTGGAATTTGAAGACTCCATTACGACAATCAGCCATACTCTAGACAATTTCCAGAGCACCTGCGAGTTTCTCACCAAAAGCCCGGAGCTGAGACGAGTGTTGGCTTTGGTAAGTCCAAATAAAAGCAAAGCTTGTTAATTCTTTCTACTAATTAAGCCATATTTTAGGTACTCACATTGGGAAATTATATGAATGGGGGAAATGTGGCCCGAGGCCAGGCTGATGGATTTGGGCTGGATGTTTTGTCCCGTCTAAGAGACGTTAAAGGTGAGTGCAGAAACTGTTTTAAATCATCCCAACCGCAACCGCTCCTATTGTGCAAGTTGCTGCAAATGTTTCCATTAGAAATCACCACCTGGTGCTAAATCCGGAGATTTGGGGGGCCATTGTTAGAAAAACCTTATCTAAACATTCTACTCAAAACCTGCTTTCTGTCTTTCAATTCGTTTGCAAATTAAGCTTTCACACAATGGCACTGAAAAACTTATGTATCTTTAAGGTGCCCAAGCAGGAGTGACTTTGTTGCACTTTGTGGTCAGTACGTACGCAAAAAAAATCACTGTAGAAGATGAACGGCAACTTCCCTTGCCTGTTCCCGAGCCTGGAGATGTCCGTCGAGCGATGACTCTCGATTTCGATGCCATGAAAACTGAACTCAATCAACTCAAATCAAAGCTAAATGGTTTGTTTGGTTTGCGCGGATTATTTGGGTTTCTTCAGCGAGCAGTTCGGTGTTTTAGAGTGCGCCAAACGGACGGAGAAAATCATCGCCAATTCCACTCCGGATAATTTGCAACCGTTTAAAGATAAAATGGAAACGTTTCTGGAAAAGTCCCGGATCCAGTACGATGTTGAGTATGAGAAACTGGACGAGTGTCATAAAGTTTTCATAGCTACGATGAAAGTGTACCTGTTCAAGCCAAAGAGTGGCCCGTTGGAGGCTGTCACTCCTGCGAACTTTTTCGAGATGTGGCTGCCGTTCTGTCTGGATTTTAAGGATATTTATAAAAAGGAACTTATGAGAATGCATGTCGCCAGGTAAGAACTTAGTTTATCTTAGCAGATTTTGAATTTACGTGAACCATTGGGGAGGGATATTTTGTAGACATTTTTAGAAGCTCTTAAGAACAGTTTTTTTAATTTTATTTGCATATAAAGATTGGAAATTCGAAATCCGCAAAAGAAATATTTATTTACTCGATGAATGTTCTTCTGGATAAAAGATTACGCAATTTGCATTATGTAAAATTTTGCTAACAAGCTCATATTAAAAAATTGCCAAGCATTGCCGCAAAATCCAATAAATTTGCAAATTTCCATATTAATAGAATTACCTATTCTCTATTCAACGGCGAAAACGACAAATTTCTACTTAAATTCAGGAGTCCGCCACATTATTTTGAAAAAATGGTTCCACAATCGGTTTTAAAGACGGCAATACCTGTTTCTTGGTCTAAAATTCGACTACATTTCTCTATGAAATGACATTAATTTTTAAAATTGTATCTGATCTGAGAAGCGAGAGACAAAATTTAAAAAAAAGTTGCCTTAACGACGCCAATACTTTATTATAAACTTTGCCAAAAATGGTAGAAAAAGTTACGAAAATTATGCTAATGTATGACAAATTGAATAAAAATCTTAAACTGCTCTAATGGATTGCTATTTGCAATGTTTTTTGCTACTTTTTCCACCAAAAAAATGTTATCTCTATTAAATAGCGTTAACTTCATGTCGTTTTTTCAATACATTTTTCAAAAATGTGTGGTACAATTCGCACTCAAGTCCGTCGTAGACACATTGATGTAAAAAAAATGCCAATAGTCTAAGAAAAAAGTGCCAAATGTGGAACCTATTTCCGTTTTCAGAGTTTCTCCATTGAAAGAAAACTTTTCTCCTTTATCGTAGGGAACGAATTAAAAAAAAATGCTGCACAATCCGCAAATTTGCTAAAAATTGAAGAAAACTGCTTTAAGTTTGCAAACTGTCTCGCAAATAGAGCTACCTACATTTTCTCTGTTAATTGGAGTTAATAATGCGTATTTATCTTAAATCGTGAAAATACGCTTAAAAAAATTGAATCAAAA
Source organism: Dendroctonus ponderosae (assembly GCF_020466585.1). Classification (NCBI taxonomy): domain Eukaryota; kingdom Metazoa; phylum Arthropoda; class Insecta; order Coleoptera; family Curculionidae; genus Dendroctonus; species Dendroctonus ponderosae. Next base: position 4,931,406 of record NW_026018916.1, read on the forward strand.
TTCCCTTATTGTACCCATTTGATAATTATCATTACTTACTTTTCCAATTTTTTTCTCTTTTGAACAGAACGAAGGAATTGAAACGCAAAGAGTACCACAAAGCCAATTCGATAAAAGAACGGGAAAACGGACTGAAAGTGAAATTTAAAAGGGCCAAAGCCAAGTTGAGTGATTCGAAGAGGACACATGAAGGAAGCCACGACACTCTTTAGAGCAGCCGAAACATAGAATACGTAATTGTTTTTGTAATTTAAATCGAATACGCTTAAAATTGTTTTAAATTTGTAAGTAACGTTTTTTATACGCATTTTCAGATCTAAGTTGGAACTTTGTTGTCATTTTAAGAGTTTATAGAGCTGAAGTAGTACAGTAGTTGCCTCATTTTCACTATTTATAGAGTGTTTGAAGACTGGGCCAACCTTTTTATGAGTAATCTGAAGACTACAGCGGTAGTGTATATTCGCTAAAAACCATGTTAACTGATACATGTGAGTTACGTTTGCTGTATAGTCTAGAAAAAATAAATCCAGTGTGATCCAGTAAACAACTAACGCAACAAATGTTGGAAAATACTCACTGTGTGAGTATTATTTAGTCTTTACTTGGAAATACATTTTTATTCATAGAAACAAGGAACATTTTAATTGGGAAGCCGTGCATTCTGTCGCTAATGAACCCGCAAATCTCCTCGTAAACATAGACATTTATTTACAAAAACTAAAAACAATCGTGCTTAAAAGTGTAATTTTTGTATGTACAATCTTAAAGTAAAATTCGAGCTTATCAACTAAGATTTATCGTAATAATAATAGTCTTTTGTGTCCTATTTACAACATTTAAATATACAAAAATAAAGGTACTTAATTAATAAATAAAACTCTCAATATCATCATTTTGCGCATTTATACACTAATATAAAAAAATATAAAAATTAATTCTAACAAGTCTCTTAAGCGGCCTTTAGCTGAGCTTCTAGCAGTGGAAAAGCCGCTGAAAAGATTACATTTCATTTCTGAGATCGGAAATGTTTATTCATAATGAAAATCTACTACTCCTGCCATTCTTAAGCGCATTGGATAACTGTTAGCCATCCAACAGTAGACAATAAAACTGAGGACACGTCAAGTGTTTGGCACAATAATAAAAAGTGATATTCTAAACTTGCAATCAGGGAGGCACAATTATTTATCAACATCGAACGATTTTGGCCCAATAGAATGTTTCATTCGAATCACTTCGGTTTCAATTTGAATCAATTCTGCTGGGAGGACTTCAACTTAAAATTTGCAGCCGAAATAATATTACAATAATTGAATTTGCACTACCATACAACATGAAAAACTTAAAATCTAAACATTTGTACATTGACAAAAACGAACGGCTTAAGTACTTGACACAATCTAAACAATAAGGATAAAAGCACAACAATAAGTATTGCAATGAAAAAATCACAATTTATTTCATTCAAATTCGTCGCATGTAAGTAATTTGGGCCGATAGTTTGTTTAGTGAGTTCACTTGCATCAAGAACATCATATTAATTAATAAATACAAATGAGACAATTTGAATGGAATTTGACAAAATGTTCCAAATGCAAGCTTGATTATTCTACAATATAAGTAGATAAAAAAATTACACATATAACGTGTAATTGTAGTCAAATTGTTCATTTTTTCCTCTCATCGTCTCTGTCACTTTTAACCCTGTTAAACACGAATCCACCAACCACTTCCATTCACTGGCAATCCGATGTTCTACACAATGATTTCACGAATTACCCGGCGTGTACGCGAATTTGGGGTGGAATATCCACTTTCCAAAGACTCTTCATAGGCTAAAGACATATGTTGGGGTGGTGGTGGCGGCTTGTCGTCATCGATTTGTTCCATGAAAGGATCAGGCAAACCGGGAGCATCTCTATAAACTGCCGGAGACTCCAAGCGCTTCTTTGGCTTGTGGACCTGAAACGAAGACAAGCAGTTCTACAGTTCAAATGCATTTTTTGTTTATCAGGATATGTTGAGCTTTTGCGGTTATTGGTTGAAACTGGTGAGTTTTCCTGGCTTTTAGGCCAAAAAGTGGAAAATAATGACGTTTTGCAAGAACGAGTGAGTTACAAGTAGAAGAAATTCAGTCAGGACAAGCTCTAAAAAAATCAGCAAAAAGCTCATCCGAGAATTCGTGCAAAAATAAAGCGACTGATTCCAGCGCTCTTAATGGGAAGTGCAGATTGAATGTGGATCTTCTCTTTAGATCATTTTTGCCCCACGCATCCATCTGTTTCATAAAAAAAGTATGACTTTTTTTTAATCAGGTAACTTTCTCAAGGGCTTTTATTCACCAATACCAGCGTTTTCTTATTGATTTTGCGAAATAAAAAGGTGAAAGCAATGAAAAAATAAACGCAAGAAGGATTTTGACCATAATTCTAATCGATTGTTATAAACAGTGTTAAATATGTTTATTATGTATTTGAATTATAATTTGAATATTGGCGCTACGCGAAGAGGATGGACGGGTGATCAAAGAATTGCACTTTCGAGATAACGGCCCATTCGAACAAAAAAAATTATTCGATTGTCTATAAAATTTAGTAGAGACTTTCTTCAAAAAGCGAAACTTAGAGAGGAAATTCGTTTTAATTCCAAATCAAATTCATTCCTGGGTTTGCACTTTTGCATGCATTTTTGCCAAGGCTTAAAGCAGCAACAACGCTACACATAAAAACTGATGATGATGGAAAAATACACCGAGACGTATTTTGATTGATAAATAGAGACAGTAAATGAATTTTCACGAAAGATACGTTAAATTTGGTAGCATTTTTAAGTGAAACTTGAGCATTTAGAAGAATGAGTAACTTGACTAAAACTGAAAAATTCTGAAATTTTTAAGAAATTTTAAAAATATTATTAATAAAGGGCTCTTAAAATAAATCTAAAAACAAGTAAAAAAGTCAACAACATTTTCCCAGCAACGGAACTGAGTTACTTCGCCGGTACGTTGGGTTGGCGCACAAAGTCATGTGCGTAGCACTGCGCCAATGCCGCATGCATTTCTGCCAAGGCTTAAAGCAGCAACAACGCTACACATAAAAACTGATGATGGTGGAAAAATACACCGAAACGTATTTTGATTGATAAATAGAGACAAT
>NW_026018916.1:4934610-4937190 GCF_020466585.1 Dendroctonus ponderosae
CATAAAAACTGATGATGGTGGAAAAATACACCGAAACGTATTTTGATTGATAAATAGAGACAATAAATGACTGAAACCCAAGAATGAATTTGATTGAATCCTGTTTCGTACAGAAACTCTTAAGTTTTTCACATTTTTTCCTATCTGAAGCCGAAAGAGTGCCATCAATGTTTATCGAATTACAGGAAAAGTTGGCGCCATATTCATGATAAATCATGTACATTTTTTCTCCTAGCAGCGCATTTATGGACAGTATAAGAACTTTCAGCGAGTAAAGTAACTAAAAACTCTACCCCATTCCGTCTGTAAATAATGGTTAAGCACACCCTGAGCAAACCTCTATTCTGGGGAAAACAACAGTCCATTTTATGCAAAACCCTCATATTAAGGGCTTCAGTATAAAAGGCATCTGCACTTTTATTATGTTGTAAATATTTGAACTTTGCAAATATTCATCTCCTGCCGATGGTTCTTCCCGCTTTTACCTTAACCAGCGCCTTAAATCTTTATTACGACTTTGCTTAGAAACATTTTAATGCTTCATGCACTTATAAGTTGAGATAATCGAGAATAGACACTTACTTGTGCATAAGGGTCTTGAGTTTGAGGAAAGTGAGCATAATCGTCATGGCCTCCATACTGGTCATATTGAGGGCCTCCATTAGCTGCCATCTTCAACTGCCATAAAGAATCTTGCGAATCCACGCTTCCATTTCCGGGAACCGTCGTTGTATAACCGGCATCTGGAATAGAAAAAATAATTAACAGTCTTAGAAATACGGCCTGTGTAGGGGCAATGCTTACCTAGATAGTTCCAGTCGTTCCTGGGCTCCCCATAATGTCCATATCCGTTTTGGGTGGCAGCATAAACAGCCTTTTGGTCGTCCAAAGCCATTTGCAGGTCCAAAGCTTGATTGTCCAAACCAGGGGCATAATACGGAGGCGGGGCCTGGTTCTGGAACAAAGGTGAATTCAGCTGTAAATAATAAAGTTGTATATAGTAAAATAAACTGGTCGGGAATCATCCTAAGTCTAACCCGTTTGTACAAACGCGAGAATTCAGTACTTACAATTATTGGTCATTCTCTTTTCACCGTGTCCATTTCCTTCTTATAGACGAAATAATGTGATTGCGTAAAGAAAATTGAGTTTTAAAACAGGAAATATTCTATTCAAACTTACAGAAATGTTTGCGAGAAAAGCCAGTGAATACAGAAACTATTTATGTGCATAAACTGGGCCTGGATAACTCAGTGTTTTTTTTTAGGAGTTGGCGCAGTGCTACGCACATGGCTTTGTGCGCCAACCCAACGTACCGGCGAAGCAACTCAGTTCCGTTGCTGGGAAAATGTTGATGACTTTTTTACTTGTTTTTAGATTTACTTTAAGGCTCATTTATTAATAATATTTTTAAAATTTATTCAAATTTTTCAGTTTTAGTCAAGTTACTCATTCTTCTAAATGCTCAAGTTTCACTTAAAAATGCTGCCAAAMTKAACGTATTTTTCGTGAAAAATTATGAAATAAATTTCYSWWTCCWKSGYCGAMTTTGKAAMAAGWWWTSARATCMYTTTCYAKYRMMRARYKWGGARAAWACGCGAATCAGWTYATKYYMKATTACTYTCAAGGAAATCTCGTGATCTCAATTCCTCTTGAGAGATTGTAGAGTTTGTTAAAAAATGTGGTTTTTTAGGTTTGCCTGWTTTYTTTTGTTTAATTTTTAATCAAAAACGYTCTATTTTGGAGAGTTTCACTTAAAAATACTGACGATCTGGAGRTCTTTAACGCGAAAAATTACAAGATAAATTTATAGYAGACKTTTTTTAGTTGCTTGAACAAAGTAGTAAAACATTACTCAGGAAAACTGTTGATGACTTTCTTTTAGATGTGCAAATTTCAGTCTCGGGTCTCTTAAAGCTTTAATAAAAGACTTATTAAAACTCATTAACCGATGAGTTATAACTCGTAAACTCAGAGAGCGGCACCAACTTAACACAGTGTTACCCAGGCCTAGTATAAACCATTTTTAACTCTTTCACATAAAAAGCGAGCGACTAACAAACTACCAAAAAATGAAAATTACCTGTTGCCCATTGCCATTAGCTGGAATAATTGTCGGTCTAACTGAGTCCATCTCCAAGTCTTTGGCCTGTTGGGCCTTTTTCCCATGCTGGGCGCGCCTACAGCGACAGAACACCAGCAGCAGACCCGCACTGATCAAAAATAAGGTACACGTGACTATGATAGCGATCAAAGTGGGCGTGGTCAGCGCAGAGGCTTCTCTTAGTGAATTAGCGTATCCCACTGCAAAATTTACAAAAATTAGTTAAAGTTGGCTGAAAGCCAGTTTTTTCAGCTTACACTCAGCTTCAACAAACTCCCCACAGTGGTCATGATGAGTTCGCAGGCAAAGTTTCACTCGCACTCTTGGGCTGTATTCGTCCATGCCGATGGGCTCGTCCACCAAAGATCTGGCATTTCCAAAGCTCCTCGTCATCATTTTGTCCAGACTCTTTTCCCTAGATGTTGGCACCAATCCGGACACCTGAATCAAACCAAACATTAGCATTAATTCCAATT
>NW_026018916.1:4938189-4947768 GCF_020466585.1 Dendroctonus ponderosae
CAAATTAGCATTAATTGTCGAGAAAATTACACAAATTGTACAGTACCTGTAGAGGCAGAGTGTCGATAACTTGCCAGGCTGTAACTGGATGATTATCGTTGCTGATGGATTCAATGATGGCCATAAGCGGTAAGCAGGTTGCGGGCACATTGATTGAAATCGTATTTGCTGACTTGTCGTAGGCAACTCTTTGCGGCATCGGGATCCTATCCACTCGGGTTGTGGCTCTAATTTCTTGCGATTTTTCACCGATTCCTTTGGTGTTAAGTGCTTTCACCTGGAAAACACAGCACTTTAGATTCATTTTACTGTCCAGTTAAATGCAAGGGGATATTGAAAGTAAAAAATAGTGTTTAACATCCAGTTGAGTTGCAGTGAAGTTGAGGGAGCAGTTCTTTGAGGAATTCTGCACTTTTTTTAGACGATTCTAGTAATAAGAGAATCTGCTTAAATTTGTTGGTTTTTTCAATGCCGTTGCTAGATCGGGGCTCCACCTACCTTGAAGAGATACGTTTGATGTTGATCCAAATGGGTAACGTTGCAAGGCACGTTTTGTTGGCAATCGACTTCAGCCCAATCCATATTCTTCGATACTGGCCCGCAACCCTCCACTCTGGCGTCGTCTTCACTCGACACTTTTTTATAGGAGACAAAGTATTTGGTGTTGTAAACACCGCCGTTAAAGCCGGGCTCCCAGCCCAAAGTCACAAAAGTTGGTCCCGCATACAAAGGGGTGAGTTTGGTGGGTCTTTCTGGCGGGCCTTTCGGTTGCAGACGAATTTTGGTTTCGGTTTTTCCCAGACTATTGACGACCTGCAGGAGAAACATTTCGGTTGCCGAAGACGATCAGGGATAAGTTTCAAGAATCCAACCTGGCAGTTATATTCTCCGTAGTCTTGTTTGACGATGTGCGAAACCCTGAGAATGCTGGTGTAAATGTCGTCGTTCTCCGGAGTGGTTTGGACCACATAGTGTCCCTCAGAGGAGGAGTGAAGTGGGCTGATGTTGTTGCTGAAGAACCACTTGAATTCGGGTTTCGGGTATGCCTGCACTCTGCAGGTTACTTCGGCGTTTTCGGAAATATCGTAAGCAACCTTGTTGTACTGATGCAGAACAATAGGTTCATCTGAAAACAAAAAAATCCTCAGTTTTGAATTTGGTTGAATTTTTAAATCAACTTATTTAATTCTTTGTAAATAATATACGACAAACTATACTCGAAAATTTAAGGTAAATTTGAATTGAAACTTGCGGGTAAACAGCCAATTTTGGAATTAAGTTTTTTTTTGCTGATACCGAGAGATTGATTATTGGTGTGAAAAACGCACAGGCAAAATAAATCCATAGAACAAACATGGAAGGTTGCAGAAAAATCAACAGAAACAGGCGAAAAATTAGGAAGGAAACCGATAATCAACATTGCGGCGTAAGTCAATGATAAGTGATAATTGCGCAAAATTGCACAAGAGAAAACAGCAGACAAAGAAAGTGAAATAAATACAAATCCTTCTAGTTTCTTAGCAAAATTTCTATGAACAACAATCTCTTTTACATCTTTCCTTCAGTTTCGCTTTTACTATTTATTCTTCAATTACACTTTTATTGGAGTTGATTTTTTATTGAAGAAGCATTTGCAATCTTAAAAAAGCTGCACCAAAATCATGCTTTATTGAAAATTAATATCCGATTCAATAACAGCATGTTGAAGAATAAACAACAGAATACTGTATGCATAAGAAAAACAGCACAAACTGTGTAAAATGAGCACATTGATATGGCAACAAAAACCGAATTGCAAACAAAATCAAACGAATTAATGCAAATTAATTCGTTTGTAATCGACAACAGAATAGAGACACAGATTAGTCACAGGAAAGACAAGAAATAATGAACTTTAAATGGAAATAAACTTTTGCAGCTTTAGGGAAATAAAAACCAAAGTCGTTTTACAAATAAAAACATGCCAACAAAGGCAAAATTACAGCAAAATAACGATTAATCAAGGAAAGACAAATAAAACACGATTGAAGTAGAAACAAGGTGTAGCAGCTCTAGTAAAACTGCAAGAAAAATCCAAATGCAAATCACATGACGGCAATAAAAACAAATCAAAAAGTTAACAGCCGAATAGAAACAAATAATCAGCTGAAATTCAAGAAAAATGCGGTTTAAATAGAAGGAAACTTTTGCAGTTCTATGAAAACTGTTGTTCTATGAAATCAGACGCATTGAAAACTAAATAAACCCGATCAAAACAAATTTTAAAAATCGACGGCAGAATAGAAACTATTAGTCACATGAAAGATAAGAAATAACGCGCATTAAATAGAAATACACTTTTGCAGTTTTAGGGAAACTTCAGCCAAAGTCGTTTTACAAACCAAATCACACCAACACAAGCAAATTAACAAAATAACAGCATAACAGAGACGATTGATCAAGGAAGGAAGCCGTTAACAGCAGAATGGAAACCATTAATCAGAGAAAATACAAAAAAAAGCGATTCAAATAAAAATAAAACTAAGCAAACTGTAACTAAAGTAGCATTGGAATTACAATTAAATCAGCAAAACTAAGTAATAGAAATGATTAATCAAAGAGAAACAAACAAATCGCGATTAAAGTAGAGCAAACTTTTGCAACTTAAGTGAAACTGCATCAAAATCCAATTTCAAACAAAATGTCAACAAGAGAAGCAGATTTTATAAATGAGAAGAGAAAAAAAACAATTAATCAAAGAAAAGGCAACAAAAAAACCGCGATTGAATTAAAAACCAACCTTCGCGGACTTAAGAAAACCGCAACAAAAACCACAAGGGCGTTGCAAATGAACATTAACTGTATTAAAAACAAATAGCATCAGAATAGAAACGATGAACAGGAGCAAAGGCAAAATAAACAGGTAATTGAGATAGATGAAAAAAAATTGCGGGTCTAAAGAAACTGAAACCGATGTTATCATTTGCAAGACAAACGAATACAAAATGAAATGTAGAAGCATTAAACAATAAACTGAAGAATAGAGAGAACGACTAAGCATTACTTAATTTACAAAATATTGAAAAAAAATGAATGGAGAAGAATGGGGTAGTGAGCGAGCAATAAATGGCTTGCTAGAAATAAGTTAATTCAAATAACGTTTTCCAAATCTGAGGAGTCTGGGGGGGTTGCAAAACCTCATTTGCAAACAGCTTAACTTTAACGCATACTGACTGATGATTAGTTCTTAAATATAAAGTAAGATTAAGCAAAAAAATGAATAACTTACGTTCAATTTTCAAATGCATGGTCGATTCATATCTGCGTACTTCGTTTTCGAAACTGCAACTGTAATATCCTCGGTCTGTGGGCAAAAGCTCGTTGTTCTTCGGTCTGGCTTTTCCATTGAAACGTAACACACTCGATACAAGAACGACACCGTTGTTAGAATCCGCATACTCAGTCTTAACCTTTAAGGGAAAGAAAAATTATCAAAAGGATTCGCGTTGGGCGTTTTTTGCACCTCTGAAGATGCAAGGGCTAAATTATTTCCATCGACGGACTTAAAGCCCGAGAAAAGTTCAAATAATCAAGCACTTTCTTCCTATACAAGTGCTGATTGAATTTTTCAAAACAAATTCAACTCTGTATAGAATGCAGATTGTTTGAAGTGAAAAACACTAACTTACCTCAAACATATTGGCATCAGCAGTGAGTTCTTCACCATCTTTTAGCCATTTCACAATAGGTCTAGGTTTGCCTTTGGCGGCGCATTCCACTGAGAAGTTGGGGGTGCCCACTCTTTTAAACTCCAACTTATTGAGTTTGTTTGTGATTTCGGGCGCTTGATGAATTTCCAAATCCACTGAAGCCATTTCGCCAAAACCCAATTCATTCGTTGCCTGGCAGTTGTAGGTACCTTCATTTGCTAAATTGGCGCTAGCAATTTTATATTGGGCTCCGGTAGCGACGATGGTCTGTTGGCCGTCCGAACCCACTCGAAGCCACCTGAAATTGCAAGTTTATTAATACATTTATGCCATTTGTCTTCTAGGCTTAAGTTTGGAAGAAATTAATTTCGCGTTCGTGGATTTTCCACAATGGCCAGTATTTATTGCTCACGCGATGCAATAATTTATCTCAACGTGCCAGGCGTGTCACTATTCTTATGGAAAGGCGCGAATTCAAGTAACGACTGTTCTGAATACAAATTAAAATGCATTTTAGCACCCATACAATAGAGTTGCTTCCATTCGAAAATCTAGCGAATGTGAGCCGTGAACGTTATCGAGAATTGATAGCCATTGTTATTATTTCAATTCTGGGTTCTTCAATTGTTCCCTGGACGTTCTTAATGCCGGCAAAATTACGCGCTATTTTCCGTCATGAGCCATAATGGAATAATTGCCACCAAATTGTTACCTCGGGAGGTGTTGAATAAAATGCTGCACAACATCGCGATTATAATGGCACTGCGACCTTATTGCATAATAGAAAATGCATATCATAATTAACAGTATTATGTACAGAGCAGAGTCACAAATTATGCAAAAACTAGCCCTGTCGCTCTTTCTATAAAGATAGAATTTCAGTTGCTTGCAAATTATGCACGTTTTCGTTTCATTTTTCAGGAAGTTCTAGATACAGGGTGTTTTATTAACAGTGCGAAATTCAGAAAATGGAACTGCAAGGTGTTAAGTCGTCATTTTTATTCGGGTTTTGGCCTTTGCTCTGGACATATCGGAGTTGGAAACTTAAAATTACCCACGTTGCTCACCAATAAAAGTTCACTCTGTACGTGCAACATGAAATTGTTCGAAATCAGAAGCAACGTTAATTTCTCATGAATTCAATGTTCCTGTTTATTATCGATTTTTCCATCCGTTTTCGAGAAAAAAATATTTCAAACACTATTATTATACTGCGCGATACTTCTTTGGCTCCAAAAAATCTGATCTAACTTTTATTAAGAAAAAATTAAGTCTTGCAAAAAAGCAAAACCGAGACCAAGTCTTTGGTCTGCAACTTAACAATTTTTTTCGATTTTTTCAAATTTTTAGGTGCGAGTTTTCTTAATGTTTAATTGTCCATTTACGTGCATTTTCCCCTTTTATCCTCAACATTTTGTGTTCCAAACAAAGCGTGTTTGGTTTTGTTTCGTCTGTTCGTTTTTCCTTTATCTCCTCCTTTTGCTTTCACATTATCGTGTCAGTCATTTAATTTTCCATTGGATGACTAATTGATAATGTGCAAACAAAAGGAGAGATAAAGAAAAAACGAACAGACGAAACAAAACCAAAGACACTTTGGAGACGCCTATCACTTAAAATCTTCAGGGTAAAAGGACAAAATGCAGCTAAATGCACCCTTGAAACATTACGAAAATTCGCTCCCAAAATCTCAACTTCACTATTAGCTCAACTAGTGATGCGTTTTATTTTTTCACTAGCCCCTTTTTAAATAAACACCAAAACGGCAAACACAACAAATCATATAAAAATGTGACTTCAAATGATAATGCCTTTGCCTATTCGTCTATATCTGCTGTCTAATGCCTTATAAAACATCCGTTGAGTTAGATTGTTACCCAAGAGGCAAATTGGGGTGAAACAACAGACATTTTTATATGCCACCTGATAAATTATATGCTAAATGTGGAGTGTAACCCTGATAATTTCAGATTTATGGCAAAGAACCAAACTAAAACTTCGACTTCTAACACCCTGCATTCCCGCAAATATCACCTTTGGGGTTTTCTTCACGCCCAACATTTGAAGGGATTGCATGAAGAACACTATGTTGATACAAGAAAAAAACAAACCTGTATTGAGCAGCAGGCCATCCAGGAGGTGAGGCGGCACAGTTCAGAGTAACAGCACCACCTACTGCCACCACTGGTCTAGTTGGTGAGACTCTGGCTCGCCCTGGACGATGTCTCACCAATAGAGCTACAGTGGTGTTCCCAATGCGTTCCAGTCTTCGAGCTCCTTGGCCTGAAGGTTGCAGCACGTTTACGGCTCGACAAACGTAGGTACCCGAATTTTCAGCAGCTACGTGCGAAATTCGCAGAGTGTCTCCAGCTTGACGGAAATCCGGTTTGCCATCCTTCAGCTGCAAATATATTGGCTCATAACAGTCAACAAATAGCCATAAGATCGCGAAATTCTTACCCATTCAATGGTGATGGGGCTCGGGTTTGCTGTAACATTACATTTGATGTAGACTGATTCTCCTTCTTCAGCTTCCTTGGTTTTGGCCTCAACACTCACAATGGGGGCGTAGAGCACGTCCAGAGTCATCTCTTTTTCACCCACTTTTCCCAGGCCGTTGTCTGCACTGCACGTGTACTTTCCTGCAAGAATAAACGGGTTAAATACGTCTTCTTAAATCTGCCCAATTTAGTTGCTTACCAGCATCTTGAATGGACACTCTGTGGATAACGTGGTTGTAATTTGGGCTGATAAATCGGCTGTTCCTCATCCATCTGACTCCAGTGACTTTTGGCTTGGCGTCCACGTTGCACTCTAAAGTCGCCTGAGAGTCCCTTTCAACGCGAAGAGGATTTTCTGGGCCGACCACCACTCGAGGAAAGTCTGCAAGTAACCAGCAATGTGTAGGTTAATCAGGCAAAAATAGATTTTCATATTCAGTTTGGCCTTCTTTAGTCATCCGACTAATGGATATTTCTGGTAATAATTCAGAAACATTTCCCGCGAAAATAATACATAAGTTGAATTCTGTTGATATCTCCGGACAAAAACAACAAAAGCAGTGTTGGGTCCTATGAGAAATAGGTTTTTCGCATCAAAGAAAATTTTATTCTTATATTTTCTAGTTTTTATATTGTTTATCGACAAGATTCGAATAACACGCTACGCCCAGCTTTCAACATGAAAAGCCCCACAACACTTTCCCGAACCAAACCGCTAATATACGAAGTTAGTTTTGGCTGTTCAAAAAAAAAACAATTTTCGAATGGTGTGAACGTTCGCTGAGGAATTGACAGCTTGAATTAGCGCAAGGTATATTGAACTTTTCCGGAAAATCCGGAAAAAATATCGGAAAAACATCACGTCAACTTCACTCAGGGTCCGCTTAAACAGCTTTTACGTGTTCGGTATAATTAGCGAAAATTCACAGCGTTGCTTCTTTCTTTGATGTTGAATTGTTTCGGATGAATCCAAGCCAATTAAAGCTTACAAACGATTATTTCAATATGCCTGAAGTTGTCAGGCAAAAGGATTTTGAATGAAACAGATTGTCGGATTGCAAATGTAAAATTACGGAATATATCGTCGCGCAGTTGAGAAGATAATACGGGTAAATTAGCATTACCAGGACGGATATGAACCGAACAATAGACCTAGCAAATAGTGTCATATGATTATTGGAAAGTTGAAAAGCCCTAATCAGCGAACTGATGAGCGTTTCGGTACTCGGTTGATGTGATTGCCACAATAAAATTATCCTCGTTGATTAGATGGACAGATCCATCCGCAATTAATAGGCGAAGATTTCGTTTGCAATGGTTTATTGTTTTCTGCATGGAATTAGATGATATTTAACAATAGTTTAGTTGGATAGGATTAGCCAGAATGGGATACTTCACAAGAAGCTAAAAATGTTTTCGTGATATCGTGATAATTTCTTGATCGATACGCGAATAATTGACACGTTTTTGCCTTGGGGATTCGTTCTAGGCAGTGGGGAGAAATAAAACTAAAGTTTTTTAGCCACCAAGCTTACGGCGATTAATTTTTTCACCGTCTTCAGGGCAGCTTGTATTGATATTCTTCGAATGAAAGCTGAAGAGCAAAAAATTAATATTGTTTTTGTATGATTTGGATCGCTAAGGGCGTGAGTAACATTTTTTGAATGCTTTTGAATTCAAGAATTTGAATGTAAAATCAACTAAAAATTTTGAAGCGTTTTATGACTCTTCTTCAGTTTTAAAATTGTATTAAATTTAATGTTTAATTAGTAAAGGTTTTTATGAACTGAATCGTTTTTTGAAAAAAAAACCGTGTTCAAACTAGTTTTTCTTTAGAGTTTTAGAGTTTCAAGAAGAAAAAGTTTTAAAAGAAGCGAACTAACTCTCCACATCCATAATTGTATAATCGATAAATTGTTCATGAAATTTAATTTTTATTTATTATTTTTGACAACGAAGAAGTTCAAAACCTTCTAGTTTTAATGTTAATTGTATTTTGAGTCGATCGACTAAAATAAAAGTTAACGTTTTTTTTAATAAAAAAAAAGTTTTTCTAGAGGGGAAAAATATATCCGATTTATGATAATAATATATTTTGATAATATAATTTTTGCCCTAAAATCATGATAGCTGCAATTTTTACAAGTTTTTTAGCCACCAAGCTTACGGCGATTAATTTTTTCACCGTCTTCAGGGCAGCTTGTATTGATATTCTTCGAATAAAAGCTGAAGAGTAAAAAGTTAATATTGTTTTTGTATGATTTGGATCGCTAAGGGCGTGAGTAACATCTTGTTTAAAAACTCATTTTCTGAGAGTGAGGATTTCCAGAATTGAATCCATTTCTCCGCCATGAAAAGAATTTGAATGTAAAATCAGCTAAAAATTTTGAAGCGTTTAATGACTCTTCTCCATTTTTAGAAACGTATTCAATTTTTCAAGTTGACTTTCTAAAAATCAAATATGTTTAATTAGTAAAGGTTTTTCTGAACTGAATCGTTTTTTGAAAAAAACAACCGTGTTCAAACCAGATGTTTCAAGAAAAAAAAGTTTTAAAAGAAGCGAACTAACTCTCCACATACATAATTGTATAATCGATTAATTGTTCATGAAATTTAATTTTCTTTATTATTTTCAACCACGAAGAAGTTCAAACTCTTGTAGTTTTTTAACTGTTAATTGTATTTTGAGTCGATCAACTAAAATGAAAGTTAACGTTTTTTTTAATGAAAAAAAAAAGTTTTTCCAGAGGCGGAAAATACATCCGATTCTTGATAATTTTCAAAATCAAAAACATTTGTCACTGATTTACATTTTTAACTATTTACTATATATTTATTTCACTATATTTTCAAGTTTCTATTAAATTGTGAAGCGGAAAATTCTGCTGACTGACTGAACTGACTTGAAAAACTACCAAAAACTTGTTATTTGCTATCTGGAATCTACTCATATTTTTTGAGCTGATGCACTACTCCTTTTTGGTATTTTTGTGCTCTTTGCAAAATCTTGTGGCATTCACAGTTTTAGCACAAAAAAAATATTTCTGATTTTCTGCCAATTTAAAATTTGCAGCTTTTGAATAACAAGGGGACAGAAATATTTTTTTTGCCGTAAAATCATGATAGCTGCAATTTTTACAAGTTTTTTAGCCACCAAGCTTACGGCGATTAATTTTTTCACCGTCTTCAGGGCAGCTTGTATTGATATTCTTCGAATAAAAGCTGAAGAGTAAAAAGTTAATATTGTTTTTGTATGATTTGGATCGCTAAGGGCGTGAGTAACATCTTGTTTAAAAACTCATTTTCTGAGAGTGAGGATTTCCAGAATTGAATCCATTTCTCCGCCATGAAAAGAATTTGAATGTAAAATCAGCTAAAAATTTTGAAGC
>NW_026018916.1:4947818-5012234 GCF_020466585.1 Dendroctonus ponderosae
ATGATTTGGATCGCTAAGGGCGTGAGTAACATTTTTTGAATGCTTTTGAATTCAAGAATTTGAATGTAAAATCAACTAAAAATTTTGAAGCGTTTAATGACTCTTCTTCAGTTTTAAAATTGTATTAAATTTCATGTTTAATTAGTAAAGGTTTTTATGAACTGAATCGTTTTTTGAAAAAAAAACCGTGTTCAAACTAGTTTTTTTTTAGAGTTTTAGAGTTTCAAGAAGAAAAAGTTTTAAAAGAAGCGAACTAACTCTCCACATACATAATTATATAATCGATAAATTGTTTATGAAATTTAATTTTTCTTTATTATTTTCGACAACGAAGAAGTTCAAAACCTTCTAGTTTTAATGTTAATTGTATTTTGAGTCGATCGACTAAAATAAAAGTTAACGTTTTTTTTAATGAAAAAAAAAAGTTTTTCCAGAGGCGGAAAATACATCCGATTCTTGATAATTTTCAAAATCAAAAGCCTTTGTCACTGATTTACATTTTTAACTATTTACTATATATTTATTTCACTATATTTTCAAGTTTCTATTAAATTGTGAAGCGGAAAACTATGCTGACTGACTGAACTGACTTGAAAAACTACCAAAAACTTGTTATTTGCTATCTGGAATCTACTCATATTTTTTGAGCTGATGCACTAATCCTTTTTGGTATTTTTGTGCTCTTTGCAAAATCTTGTGGCATTCACAGTTTTAGCACAAAAAAAATATTTCTGATTTTCTGCCAATTTAAAATTTGCAGCTTTTGAATAATAAGGAGACAGAAATATTTTTTTTGCCCTAAAATCATGATAGCTGCAATTTTTACAAGTTTTTTAGCCACCAAGCTTACGGCGATTAATTTTTTCACCGTCTTCAGGGCAGCTTGTATTGATATTCTTCGAATAAAAGCTGAAGAGTAAAAAGTTAATATTGTTTTTGTATGATTTGGATCGCTAAGGGCGTGAGTAACATCTTGTTTAAAAACTCATTTTCTGAGAGTGAGGATTTCCAGAATTGAATCCATTTCTCCGCCATGAAAAGAATTTGAATGTAAAATCAGCTAAAAATTTTGAAGCRTTTAATGAGACTCTTCTTCATTTTTAGAAATGTATTCAATTTTTCAAGTTGACTTTCTAAAAATCAAATATGTTTAATTAGTAAAGGTTTTTCTGAACTGAATCGTTTTTTGAAAAAAACAACCATGTTTAAACTAGATGTTTCAAGAAAAAAAAGTTTTAAAAGAAGCGAACTAACTCTCCACATACATAATTGTATAATCGATAAATTGTTCATGAAATTTAATTTTCTTTATTATTTTCGACAACGAAGAAGTTCAAAACCTTGTAGTTTTTAACTGTTAATTGTATTTTGAGTCGATCGACTAAAATATGAAAGTTAACGTTTTTTTTAATGAAAAAAAAAGTTTTTGTAGAGGCGGAATATACATCCGATTCTTGATAATTTTCAAAATCAAAAGCCTTCGTCACTGATTTACATCTTTAACTATTTACTATATATTTATTTCGCTATATTTTCAAGTTTCTATTAAATTGTGAAGCGGAAAATTATGCTGACTGACTGAACTGACTTGAAAAACTACTTGTTATTTGCTATCTGGAGTCTACTCATATTTTTTCAGCTGATGCACTAATACTTTTTGGTATTTTTGTGCTCTTTGCAAAATCCTGTGGCATTCACAGTTTTAGCACAAAAAAAAATATTTCTGATTTTCTGCCAATTTAAAATTTGCAGCTTTTGAATAACAAGGAGACAGAAATATTTTTTTTGCCCTAAAACCATGATAGCTGCAAAATTTTACAAAGAGCACGAACATGTCCAGGAGGGATTAGTGCATCAACTCACAAAAAATCAGTTGAATCCAGCTACCAAATAAAAAGTTCTGGTAGTTTTAGTAGCCCGAAGCAAGGCACTCAGGGATTCCTCAATTGCCCAAAGCGTATGAACTCAGATGCTTCATCCAAATATGAACTCAGACGACTCAGAAACGAACAAATTTGCAGCGAATTTCATTAAAATCCATTGCATCATTTACCCGCTATTTCTTTGACTGAAGAACTTTGACCACCAACAGCAGAAGAATTGGACACTTTTTCGTAATAAAAGTTAAGTCAGGTCTTCTTTTGAGACAAGAATGCTTCTAGTTAGAGGTGCTAGAGATAGTAAAATATCTGAGTAAACTATGTATTTAATGTTATTCTGGTCAGACATTTTTTTTCTTTTATTCCATCCATTGTTTATATTTTACATGCACAAAGAGGCGCTACACGTCTAGGTGTATGTTCTATGTATTTTGTTCGACTTGCAATCAAGCAAACTGCATAATGATATCAAGTCAATCCAGAGACGCCAATTTCGCTCCGACTTAAAAAGAAATTTCATCTGAGAAAGTCTTTCAAGGAAGCCATAAGAAAACCAAAAGAAACCATCAAAACTATTCGAAAAAGTGCAAAATCCCAAACTAATTTTTCCTTTGGAGAATTTGAAATAATCGATAAAAAACTTTTGATTTTTATCAATAATTTCTTATAAATGCCTAAACTTTTCACTATTTTGTCAATATTTCTCAATCCTCCTGTGGGTACTCACATTGAACACTCAAAGACACAGTGGCAGTTAAAAGCTTATCTTGAGACAAAGCGCGATTCCAAACTTCGCATCTGAAGATCGCCTCATCATCATCCTTGGTCGGTGTAATCGTCAAAGTGGCTGTAGTGGGTTGGTCGCGAGACCCGCCATTCTTCAGCGCTGCTTCCAATGGATATACTGAGCCTGAAAAAGAACACAAACTTAGTCTCAGTTATCAGTTGCTGTAAAAATACGGCGGCTTCTTTTACATTTTCTCAAACGCTTTTTTATTCGTAATTTTTTCGCCACTCGTTCATGTTTCGTTTCATTCGGTCTTTGTGAACAAATACGAATTTGAATAAATTTATGTCGCACATACGTTTGCCGTGCTTTTCATGTTCGAGCAAATAGAGGCCGAGATGTTAGTTTTATCTCGCAGACATAAACGGGAAAGGAAGTTTCGCTAAATTATGGGTGTTTAGGATTTTGAGAGCGCATTTGAATAGCCGGGACGTATTGTTGCCCTTAAACATTGCCTTTGACAACAAATATCTCAATTGAAGATAGTTTTTTACTTTAAATAAAGTTGCAAAGAGGCGCAAATTTAAATTTTAAAAAATTCTTGTATAATGCAAAGCCTGTAAACATATATTTTTAATGTTTTCTATGTAACTAAAAACACTACGTAATTGCCAGTACTCTCGGGCTTAAATAAGCAAAACTGGAGCTTGTAAGGGGAAGCCACTTACATAAAGAGGAGTTTTTTTACGGCAAGCTACAAAAACGTCCCTGCATAATTCAGCAGGTAAAAAGCTCACAGTCGGAACTGAAGACGCGCCTTGAAATTACACGTTGTACCTCCGCCTTATTGGTTTGGGGTATCCAGTAATTCACTAGTTCGATTAAATTCGCTAAGCCTGAAGAGGGCGAACCACTGTGCGGAAACTTTCGGTGCCCAGTCGAGTGGCTCAAAAAGCGATTAAGTGGTCGGTTAGACGCAAAGTTCTATTGAATATTTTGCAAAACTATCGAAAATGTTACTTCCGTCCCTATCAAAATAGCAGTCCGCTCAAGAGTGCATGCATACAAAGTGCTTTGCGGATAAATGAGGCAAACATATAAACAGTTAAACAGTTGTTCGAAGAAACCACGCACAACAAAAAAAACATTAAATGCAATGAAAAAAATGTTCGGTGACTAGATCAAAATTCCGAAAAGCAAGCAACATTTTATCCAAAAGTTAAACTATTCACTTTTAGCCGGAAACATATGGAAACAAGATACAAATGTGAATACATGATACATTATCCCCTTTGGCCGTGTTTATGAAAAAGTCAAATAAAACCCCTGAAGCAAAGAAAAAAAAGCGATTAATCAGTCATTTAATATGAATAGCCTAATGATCCCTGTAAAACCAGATCCATTTGGCCATTAGCGTTACTAAGCCGGGTATTGTTTCCAGAGTGTAAATTGCCAGGGCCAACCCTTTTCAGGCTGGAAAAAATTAATTTAAATCACAATCGGCCGATTTCGGAGATTCAAAGCGAACTAACTCGTTATAAATGTAAATATTGATGGGCATTTGCATTTAGATTGGCGTTTTTTCAGTTTCATATTATTAACGTTATTAAGTTTGGATTGCGTCGGGGCAATTAGCAATTTAAAAAACCCGTTGTTTTTCCGTAAAATACTCCTGAAATCGACCAGAAAAAAATAAAACCCGGGCTCGTCCTTGCTCGCTGTACTTGTAACGTATTAAAGCGATCCATTAGGTAAATACTTGTTGGATTCAGTGGAACGACAAACCCACCCTTACCAGTTAATCCGGCTTTGCCTTTTCGCCTTACGCTTTTCTCTTGCTAGATTAAACAAGTCGACTCTCCCACCTTTAAGTTGGGTCTCGACGAGGAAATTTCTCGTTTAGAAGAGGACTTCTTACCGCCGCCGACAGTGCAACTTCGAGCATGGAGAAATGGAAGACGATTAAGAAGTTTGTAGGAGACGCCAGTCTGTATTATTGTACAGTAATTAAGCCGAATGGTGTAAGTTTCACTTAATGTTGCAAAGTCAAAAAGGAAACTGTTGGGGAGTTGTTTTGTTTTACGTTTCATTCGCAACTCAACGTTGCAGTTTTTTCTATGGGTGAAACTTTACATATCCGATCGACTAAGTTTATGAGCTTCGGCTTGGAGTTTTATGGGGGTCAAGTTTGTTTCGGTTAGTTTCATAACAAGAAAAATGTAAGAAAACTGCATTAAGCTGAAAAGCTGCAAAGTTTTATATAAATTCAACTAGTTTGGTTTTCCAACATTTTTTGGTTTTCCTTTTTTGTCAGATTTTTTGGTTCAAAATAATTTGCTTTTATGGTTGAAACTTGTGCTTGTATCGTTTTCAGCAGAATTTTTTCGCTCTTGTATTATTCTCAAATTCAGTGTCTGAATTTTTTGACTGTGTTGCCTTTATCGATAGTTTCCTATCTTGTTTCCATACGAAAGGATGGAAGTGGATGAATGAGTAAAATTGAGGAAATGAACGACTAAAAGAAAAAATTAATTTCCTCTTTAAATTTGATTAAAATCAAGTTAATTTCGGTTGGTTTTATATCTGCAAATGTAAGGAACTTTGGAACCTTTATTAAGCTAAAAACCGGCATTTCCGTATATAAATTCAAGCTCCAGTGCTTTGGATGCTAAAATTATTTAGGTTTTCGGGGATTTTTTCGGTGCTGAACTGTTTGGAAAACATCGATGTTTTCTCCCATCCCTAGTTCGTAAAATAACTGCAAACGTAGCAAATTTGTTTTTAAGCTAAAAAACGCATTTGTGTCGCAAGCGTCCGAACATTAATTTTTTGGATTGCAAAATTAGTTTTCTATGATTTTTCGGTGCCAAATATTTTATTACGCCTTTGTCCTTAAAATTCGCGTTTGAATCGCTTTCGAATGGAGTTTTTCGCGTCTGTATGCTTTTCAAACTCTTTTTCTCCATGGTTCGACTGTATTGCTTTTTGCCGCTGGATGTCGTGCTTTTTTCCTTCCTGTTTAGTCATGCAAGAAAATTTCCCAAGCAAATATTTTAATGTGCAGTGAATTACTCATTGGATCAATCAAAGTTGTTCTTCCTACCATAGTTTTTCTGGTGTGAAAGTTTGCAAATTTCAATACGTTTTGCTTCTGTCTAAGAATTTTCTCTTGAAATTTTATCGCTATGAGGCTTGAGTTGGCTTAAAGAAGAAGTATTTAAACAAAAATTAAGTTAAAAAAATGCATTTTGCTCAACTACTTCCACAGTTTTGGAAGCAGTTCCAGTTCAAGTTATCGCGACTTTATTGGTAAATCTCGCGTTTGCATCGTTTTTGGATCAATTTAGTTGCGCTTGTTTTCTCTTCAAACTCAGACTCTCTTCGACTTTCTTGCTGGTTTCCGTGCTAATTTCTTTGCAATTTACTTATTCATGAAAATCGTTGAGATCTTAAGTTTGTACGCGAAGTACGCATATCGTGATTTCGCCTGAACTTTTCGACGTTAAAATTTGGATAAAAGAAAAATGCAAATTTTCCCCAACTAGTTCGAAAGTTTGGGAAGCTGTCCCAACACTTTCTCGTATTTCAGCATTTTACGTTTTTTTCTGGGATTTTTTACGCTAAACATAGACTTTATCGTTAAATCGCGCTTTGGCATCATTTTCGGATGGATTTATTCGAGCTTGTATGCTCTTCAATATCAAACTCTTCATGATTCTATCGTTTACACCGTATGCAAAGCTTTTAAAGCAAAGTGAGTTATTGAAAAAAACAATTTTTGACTTTATAAATCGACCGAAATTTGCGTGAAACAATGCACACTAAAATTTCACCTTAAGATTGTTACTAGCGAAGCTCCTTTAATAGCTTCTTGAGACTAACGAAGCAAATTTCCAAGCCTTCCTGCAAACCGCATTCATTCCATAGAACCCAGCTAGTAGCTAGTAACTGGCTCTGTTTTAAACAATAACCGATCGTCTGTTCTGTTAGAACTTCAGAACTCTGGGACTAAGAATGCGTGCTGACACTTGGAAACTAAAATTCATTATGCCGTAAAGTGGATTCCGACATACATTTAAACAATGGGGATTTTCATCCATCTGGACCAAACACTACAATCGTTAAACAATGGCTAGTGGCTTCCACAAACAGGCGTTTTTGCCGGTTGCAACGCCAGCAACAGAAAAGCTAAGTTGCATAATTCAGCTACGAAAAAGAAAACTCTTCGTCGGGAAAACGGAGGCACGAATAGCTTTCGAGCTGGGCGAAAAGCTCTGAGTGGATTTCACTTTTCCGCAATTTGTTCGCTTCTTTCCATATGGAAATGTCTTTTCAAAGAAACTTGTTTAAAAGTAGAGACTAAAAGTAACGCACAATTTAGCATTTTATGGCGGCTTTTGATGAAAAGACAATGAACAATTGCCTTGAGCGTAGAGACGAAACTTTGCAGAAATAAAGACGTTCAGTTCTGCAAAATATTAGAGCTGATGTCTGAAATATTCAAATCGTTGCTTACCTTCTCGATACCACTTCACTTGCGGATCAGGCGAGCCTCCTACTGAGCTGCATGTTAGCTCTTGTCGTTTGCCTTCTGTTGAGGTTACTCTGGCTCCGGGCGCGATTTGAGGAGGTTGAGGAGTAGCCAGTACCGTTAGAGCGTACCTCTGCACATGGATATTCTCCCCAGTGCCAGCAGCTTTCACTTTGCATTCGAACTTTCCATCGTCTCGATCGTATGAAGCGTTGCTGATGAGCAAGTCGTAGATTCCTTCATCGACGTGATAGTTTAACCTGGAAGAAAAAGAGTTGATAAAAGTACGAACAGAGCTGAGATTTCTAGTATTGTCACGTAAGTTATAACAATGGGTGGCGGACGTGCCAGTATATTACGAAAACATGAAAATCTTGTCAGGATTTTAATAAAAATTCAATGGAGATGTTCGTCGCATTGTTTTAAGAAATATCAGAGAACGGATGTCCTCGTCTGGCAGCTGTGAATACAAATTGGGCCTGAAGGATCCCCGTCGAGTATAATCGTTCCATATAAATACGAAATTAATTATGAATGAAATTTCGAACTACTACTTCACACTTAAAATCCGCCGACAAGGAGCACGGCTCAGCAAATTATTCTCCATTCGGAATTATGGAAACGAATGAAAAGGGCTTTCTACTCGAAACCCGTCGTAAATCCTCCCGGAACTCTACGGCCGTAAATAATCAAAAACGCGACTAAATCTTAATGGCAATCAGGATTAGGATACTAATTAACTCTAAGTAGGATGGGTATGAGGAGGATAATCGATCAACAAAGGTCGATTGTTCACAGGTTTTACGTTCACCTTGCTGATACATTTTTCGGCATGCTTTGTCAAAGTTCACTAAAGCTTATAGAAATATAAAAAAACACTATCAAACTTGAAAAAAAATTACTGTGAAGGTTTAATGATGGAATCAATCAAAAACGTTCAAGAATTTAACGAAATTGTTTATGATTGTTCCAAGTATTTAACTTATGTTTTCAAAAGCTTGGCAAAGAGTCGACGAGCAAATGGAGAAAATTTTATCCACTTTTTTTGGTAAATTGTTGTGTTGCAATTTCTTGCAACGGTTGAGGTTTTTCGGTTATCGTGGCCGTTGATGGACCAAATGAATGCAAAACTATGGACTTTTTCAGTAATTTAGACTAGGACTAATTTCTTCTCTGAAAACACAAAAAGTGATGAAACTTTTCAAACACACACTCGTGCTTGCGAAACGTCAAAATAAAATTATTCCTTTCTTAGTCTATAATACTTGTATTTGTTTGTGCTTTTTCCGAAAAATTTTCGCGTAATTATAAATGCGCGTAAGTTAAGCAAAAGTTGCTACTTTTTCATAACTTACTTAAGAATTAGTTTTGAGGCATTTTTTATACGCAACTGAAACTCTTTTGATTCATGTCTGAAATCGCAAGAGAAGTGAAATGTTTCAAACTGTTTAGTTTTTAAATCTTTTAGACTTTTAGACTACGAAAACACTTTTGGCCCACTATAAGCGTTCGAGCACACCACCTCTGAAGATGCAAGCCACTAGTGCTTGCGAAACGTCAAAAATAATAATTTTCTTAGGCTAAAAGGCTGAAAACTGCAACAGTTAGTCGCTTGAGTTTTTTACATATGTTTGTGTTTTTTTCGAAATATCATGAACAAAATTACAAAAGCGTGAACTTTGAGCAAAACTTGCTACTTTTTTCAAAACACGCTTGTGTTCTAGTTTTTTCGACCTTAGATTTGCAATTTCCCGATTTTTAAGGAAAAAATAAGGATTTTTCATACGCAATTAAAACTTTTTTGTTTCATCTCTGTTTTCTCTGAAAACACAAGTGGCTAACTTTCGAAACTGCGAGTTTTTAATCTTTTAGACTAAGAGAAACTTTTGGTCCGCTGTAAGCTTTCGAGCAAACTACCTTATTGTTTTTTTAGCATAAAATACTGAAAAACTGAAAAGTTAGTCACTGGTCCTTAAGAGTKTCTAAGAGTATTGTCATACGCAATTGAAACTTCTAGAGAAAAACATCATAATTWCTCGAAAAACTAAGGYATTTKTTCCTTTAAAAGTTGAAACTGAAGATTCAATTTTAATTATTTGCACCAGTTGGAAAGGAAGGTTTAAATKAAACTTACTTACAGCATAATCAACTCRTGTGAAMACATTTAAGTGCAATTAATCTGAWYTYTTATTTTCATTATCCASATTCTTTAATTGYTTGGATGTTTYWASMTTAACAATTRACAACAGTATTCAACTAAGATAAAAAATTTYCTTGGCTGWAAATATTGAARAATATAAACCTTSTATCAGATGTGTTTGTAAATTAGTTTCAATCTTGCAAGTAWTTGCAACWTTAACAAAGATAAATAAAAGTACGAAACATCATAATAWTAAAGATAAWAAACCTTGAATTAATACGTTTGAACTGAATCTTCTACCAASAATCTGTTGMTATTTAAATTTTGATAGAAACTCACTTTGAGCGAAATTTGCGTTGATTGGAAGCAATATGTAATATCGCAATTTATTTAAGAGAAAGTAGAAAAATCACTATAGACAATCAAGCCCAAAGGAATAGATGACTCAATTGCATAAGATGAAAGGCAATTTTTTCATATTCACTGATGAGTTGGGAAGTTTAGTGAATTGGCAAAGAACACTCTTATAAAAGTAGTAAGCTAACAAAAAAAAAGGCGTTTTTAGTTTCTGTCTTAAAATCAATGTTTTTCCATGAAAAATTCATCAATTTCCTGTCGCTTCTTTGCCCTTCTGGTTTTATATTGACATTAGTACTTCCAAATTCATCACGTTTTCTATACCAAACTTCAATGTTTTTTGTTCTTCAAATTTCGACAAAATAACAAAATAAAGTTTTAACTTATTCGAATGAACAAGTATCGAAATTTTGCGCATTTCCTCGAGAGTTTGCAGTTCAATTAACATTACTCGGCTATTGCCCGATAAAAATACCCTCTGACCTCAACCTGTAAAAGGGCACTTATGTATAATTTCCTAGTTGAATTTAAATGGCACCGAAAATGTCATAATTCGTTAATAAACTGGTGAAATGCCAGATAAAGATGCGCCCTGGATTTGCGGTTTTAGACCGGCATTAAATATTGCTGGCAAACAGAAAATCAATCTCCAACTGAAAAAGTTGACCATTAAACGGCACTTGGACGACACTGAAGGCGGGAGAGCAAAGTGCTTAATTGGTCCCCTAATTTTAAAGGTTTGACTCCCTTTCAGCGTAAATTATTCAGTCAAACTGTTCCGGAAAGCGGACCCCGGCATATTTGGATTTTGTATCGGGGTCAATTTAGCCAGTTAGGTCGAAGTTAAGTTCAGCGTGTTTACAACACAGACATCACTAATGGAAAGTGGACGACCAAAGGACCGAATCGGAAACTTGTTGATCAGTTGGGAAAACTACTGTCTCATGCATCGAAACGAAAAATCGATTTCCAGCGAAATTTCTTGCGGTAAACAGTCCCGAACTAATTGGCTACACCATCCTAAAACTATTAGTCAATTTGCGATCAGGTTTCAGTCCCACCTAATATTAGTTCACCATGTGCAATGTTCACTAGTTGTCATGCTCTACATCTAATTACGCGCTTTGACCAGATTTCCAAACTAATGATCTTCGGCTAATTTGGGCGAAATGCAAAGTAGTCCATAATTTGCCCTTTGACTGCAATATTGCAATTTCATGGTTAATTATAAGCCTCTCCATCGCCTTTAATGCACTGCAAGATTTAAACTGAAACTTTACACTCTGACTAGTTATTGTAGTCGCAAAATGGAGTTAATCCCGAGCTCATTAATGAGCTTTCGCGAAAAAACCCGAGACACCTGACCCCAAAATATCAATTAATTTCAGCTCTTCGAGCCTGCTCGTTATATTCCAGAGCACGTTTCCCGTAGGTAAAAATTCCTCTTTTGTCAAAGGAACTAGGATTCGCTCGGTTCAGTGTCTGCGCCTCTCTTCTGTCCTATTAATTATTTTTTGCCGCGCATTATTATGTAGACTGCGTCGCACAACGTGAAAAACCTCTCTGGAAATACGTTTCTTTGTAAATAAAGTGAAAATTATTCGTGCCTTTGAAGTTCCGGCCGTTGAGGCTCGTATTTTGGAAACAGATCGAAATCAATGTCGCAGTCTGGAAACCGCAAAAGAGCCAACAGTGTGATTTTATCACGCATGTCTTCCGATATGAATTCGATCAAAAAACAACCGAAATGGAACGGCGAGAATACGAAACAAGCTGGCTCTTTGTTGAAGTGAACCTCCAACATTTTTCCACAAAGTCGCTTACTGGCCAGGAACTCTTTCATTTCCAAGATGGATTTCCAAAGAGTTACCAGTTAATATAATTAACTAAATTCAACTCTAATAAAACCAAAACTATTTGGCATGCTCCAGTTAGAACTTTTTCGGTCCCATTCCACATTTCCTGACTAAGCAAATTTCTAGCAGGCGGGTTGATAACAAAGCCGGCAAGATGTTTACAAGCTAAAACGAAATTAATCTTCCAACTTACTTGTAATTGGGATCAAATGGCGTTTCCTTGATGGCGACATTGTCGTGGCCAGTTTTCGACTGTCTTATCCAATAGTAGGACAAGGAGCCGACGGAAGTCGGAGGAAATCTGCACTCTAATGTCACATCTTGGCCTTCACGAGCATCCCTTACAACTTCTTCAGAATGGACGCCGCAAGCTCCTGAAAATAAAGATTCTATTGAGCGCTGGTTTTTAATAGAGGGAATAAACAAAGCAAGTCGCTCCGGGTACTAAGAATTCCTAAGTGATTCTGCGGCTGTATTTTTTGTAGTTTAGGGCCATCAGAACAGAATGAAGGATTTTTTTCTTGTTGTTTGATAAAAATCATATATGTGGAACAAGCTGTTTGACGGTTACGAGCAAGCGGTTCCAGGACCACTTTTGAACTTATTAGTCGTCTGCTACGCCCATTCAAAGGCCTATTTTTGAAGAAAACGAGCAGTTTTAATGAAGAACCGGCTCCAACAGCTCTTGACTTGTAACACACAACAATCATTTAGGGCGTCATTCAAATGCGAATGTTTCTCGCTCAAAAAAAGTATCGAGTAATTACTCAACTAGAGATATTGAAAGCAGAAATGCAGTTTAAAAGCAGGTGGAATTTAAAATATCTCACATGCACCAAATTGTGTGTGTGGTTTCAGATGCACAAAGCGAGTTTATGCGAATTTACAACCGCCTGATTGAATTGGAATTGCTCATTTATAATTGCAATTTGTCGATTGAAACCATTAGTTCAGTGGTGTTCCCTAAACCAAACGATTTAGCTTTGTTTAGAAATATCAACCTATAAAAGGTTAAAAAAAAACACATACATGAACCACAGCAAATCGAGTTGGAAACACATGAAAATCCTAAAATTACCAAACGATAATTCGCTACAGTCCCAAACTACTATGGTTTTCCAAAAATACTTTTTAAGTTTGGTGGTTCTTTGGTCTTTGGCTTATATATATATGAAAATATTCATTTTGAGACCTGCATTTACAAAGTTGACAAATTTCAGCAGTTTGCGAGAATTCAACGAAAATTTGCACACCATGAGCCTCAATTATCGGCTATGACTTGTAAAACTTTTAAGCTTGAATCTGGATGAGAAAATATGAATTTTTATAGGGGAATTTGCAGATGTGCAAAAATTTCATTTTCGGATTCGCGCAAGATGCCAAAATTCAGAATTTAGCGTAACTCTAGAAAATTTTCTGCTCCATGAGCCTTTATTATATCTTGTGACAATTTCAACTTTTTCCCACTTTGAGCCTCAATTGTCTGCTACATCATGTGAAAATTCCAAGTTTCCAGTTGTTCAGACTTAGAAAATATGCATTTTTAAAGAAAAGCATGCAAATGTGTGAACTTATTTAATCAGCACTAGCAAAATGACCAAATTTCAGAACATTGGGCAAATTGAACGAAACTATCCTCTGGTTAAATCCTAAATGTTTGCTATATCCTGTAAAAATTGCAACTTTGAACTTGCTTTGACTTTGAAAATATTAATGTTTAAAGAAAAGTTTGCAGTTGTATTGAAAATTAATTTTAGAACTCCTATTTACAGAGTAGCAAAATTTCCGAATTTAGCAAAAATTGACTGAATTTGTTAGCAATCTGAGCACCGAATGTCTGCTTTATCGGGTAAAAATTTTATATTTCTACTTGTCCTTTCTGTCAAGATATGAATTTTTAAAGAAGAGCTCGCAGCTGTGCCGAAATATTCATTTTAAAACCAGCCGTTTGCTAAAATTCAACAGTGCCAATCGAATAAAAAAATCAGGGCTTTTGAGCCTCCTCTGGCAACATCGTGTAAAAACTCAAAATTTCACCGTGATCTGATTTAGAAAAAAAAAATTCAGGATCGTTTGCAGATGTGTGCAATTCCATTTGTAACGTCGCGAAATTGCTTGTAAAAATTTCGAATTTCGATCAATTTACTAAGATTCAAGCCGTCATTACTTAAGTACAGTTTTTACCATTCATGGAGCAAAAGAGTCTGTCTAATGCTTAATTTTCCTCATCATCTGGTTCTGACAAAAAGTACCTCAAAAGTAAGTCCTGAATTTTGAACCGTTTTTACCAATCTTCAAAGAATCTTTCTGGCTGCTCAGTAACTCAATAACTATTAGATAAAATCAATGCCGCTCATATTCCGTTAAACATTCCCCATGGAGTATCTGGCTCTGGTCTGTACATGACTAAAACAAGCTCGTTTGGAATTATCTCCACTAAATGTAGCGGAAAATGTCGTTTCACTGCTCAGTTTTACTTTGCTATTTTTGCAAAAAGTTGTGTGTAAGTTGGTAGCGGTAGATAACACAGCTGGAAAGACTCTGGAAAGTTCGCTTTAGGGCTTTGTCTTGAGATTTCGATGTTTTATGGTGTCGCAGTCACAGTGGCGCTCCCCGCCGATATTTCCACCCGAATAGCAGTGGCCGAAACAAAAACAACATTAATTGAAAATTCCAGAAGAGTAAAATATAAAGAAAATGCTCCGCATTTTCCCAAGTTCCCGAGGTATTTGTCGTGGCAATAAAGTTGTTCTAAAATTCTTTTATCTTTCAATAAAACAAAATGACCGTATTCAATATGAATCCGCATATTCAGTTTACGTCTCGTGAAATGTCTTGCACTTCCGCATTTTGCTCCAGTTAAACTTTAAAATGGCACAGAGTGCAAGGTTTAATACAACAGAATTTATTTTATTAGCCGCAATTGTAAACGGGTTTTTATTTGAAGAAGCGTACGTTTTCCGTGCTTAAGACATAGCAAATAAGAAATGAGGGCTTGTCCATAAGAAAACTTTCATGAATGGTCATAAGGCATGCGATATATGCGGGGTTTACATAAAAGGGGATCGAAAACAATCAATCAAAAAAACATTACCAGAAAGCGCAATGTAATGGCTAAGACATTGTGGGTAGTTTCACGGAAAATGTCATAACTTGTTAATTTTTATTTACCACGCACGCAAATATGAATTATAAAAAGTCGTATAAGGCGCACTTTGAAATTTTATGGGTCAAAATGCCTTTTTTTACCGCGAACACGGGGCCGTAAAAACCCTGTAAGCAACTGCTAACCAATTTAGATTAGCGGGTAAAATTACCAGTAAGAATATATCGCTCTCATGCATGCAAGGTGGAATATGCTAATTTTTATCCTCGCCGCGCCGCTCCACTATCAGCAAAAATGGTAATGGAATCTTTCTCATTTTCCACAACGCGAATAAGACAAATTGTCTTGCAGAAGAAATAGTTAAAAATCCATGGAATAGTTTCACCAATCAATCTTGGAAATCGAGCAATTTGAAAAGCGAAGCCTGAGAGTGAGAGCAAACAATCCAGCCAACCTCTATATCAAGCGATAAGTTCAGACCTTTAGCCAATGAAAAGAAACCAGTTTGCTGGAATGGAAGTGAAGAGTTCAGCTTATTTAAACAACGCAAGTTCAGCATGTTTGAACGTATTTTTCACCAAAATGGACTAATCAATCTAAGGAATTTCACTGTTTTTTGCTAGTTGCAGCAAGGGGGTTAATCTGGGATTGTCTTCTCAGAAAATGACCAGCTTTCCCGACTTTGTTCATCCAAAAGCCTCAAAACAATGCAAGGTTAATTGAGCTAAAACACCAGGTATAGTCTGAAAGTACTCTGGTCCAGTCTGTCAAACAATGCATTAAAAAAGTGGTTATTTGAACACTTGGATTCTGAAATCGTCGCAATTTCAGGTTTTTCTACTAAAAATTCACTAGGGGTTACACACTTGCGTATACTGTTGCTTTGAAAAATGGCAAAACTAGGATTTCTTATGTCATTTTGTGCAATTGGTGCTGGAATAATTTCTGGATTTTGCGTTTATTTGGAAAATCTCAAGAATCACATAACAAATAACAGCTGGAAAAACGTATTTTATTTATAAGGCTATTTTAGGCCGACACACTTTTTCAACATTTCTATTAAAAACATTGATTCTGCAACCATTTTTACGTAAAAACGTACACTTTTGGATCTTGCTTCGACAATTCGTTCCCGATATAGTTACACTTTTACACTTTAACATTTCGCGCTTAGCACCTAATCTTAACTGCAGAACGGACAGAACATAAGAGAACATTTCTCAAACCTCAAGACTTAATACACTCAATAAATTGGCCATATTTTCATTTGATTTTTCATTATCACAATTTTATTTTTTAATAATTTTCTTTCGTTTCGTAAGTTTCTTATCGTGTTCGTTTGTAACTTAACACCTTGAGGACTTTTTCCTGAGTTTAGCGACTTTAGAACTCAACTTTCAGTAACGTTTGCTTTTGAATGAATAAATTGCACATTTTTTTTTTTAATTTAGAAGCTTCTAATCCCGCAAATGCGGTGTTCGTTTGGAACCCATTTTGCGGATTTTTTTCTGGTTTAACAACTTCAGAACTCAACTTTCATCAGAGTTTGGTTTTGAACTCAGTAAAGAAAAAGTACACGTAAACTCTATTAGAAAACGCGTAGAATTTAGTGCACCTTTCGATACAGGGTGATTCGAAATGGATTAAATAAGAATTGCAGCTTCTCCATTCATTTTATAGGGCAAAAACCAACGCAAAAAAAGTGGACCTTTTGGGATGCAATTTTCAAACCTTTCCCTTTAAATAAATGGCCATCCAGCCCGACACTCTGTACACAAAACTAATGGAAAACCGCCTTATTGTATTGATTGAAACCGAGAACAGTTTGGCCTCCATGCATGTATCAAATCCTGCTGAAAGCCTCCGATGAATCGCATTTGCATAGTTGTCCTGCGGGCAGTATGCATTTCAATAATGCGGAAAGCCATTTAAATAAAGCGCGATGTTGAAGGCAACATATGGAAAAATTGCGCCAAATAATGGCGAAGATGACCGTTACAATTAAGCTGTTCTAGGAAGATTAAATCCAACTCAGGCTCTAAATTAACTGACGAAAAAAAATCGGTTTTGCCATGTCAATTAGTTTTAATGCATTGTTGGGTTGGGTGTGGTCGGCATTTAAATGAATGCGTATCTCTGGTGTTACCTCAAGCCCTGGTCAGCTCTCTCCTTGGAAGTAAAAGTCATCATTCTTCGGCCACGATTTCTTCACGCCCGAGTTGATCGTATCTTGTTAGCCATTTTACCGGTCCCGAAATGACATTGAACTTATTTTAAGATTATTAAAGGACTTGACAAAATGATGATCAGTCATCATTGTCTTTTGCAGCTGCGTTCAATTGAAAGCCTCCATTTGAAACTACTGCCATTCAAACTTTCCCAAAAGGCCGATCTCTTGAAACTTCGCTCTTATCGAACGAAAATAACTAATTAGAATTAAATTCGATTGCGACTGCACTCGAAAGTGTAGACAATTATACTTGAAAGGCCGAAAGGCAAATGGTGAGTTTAATTAAAATTTTCTCAACGAAATTATTGGATTACTGAAGTGTTGCGAACAAGAAGTTTGATGGTAATAGAAGATGAGTTATTTTACTGGATTTGCCAGTATTTTATGCACCGCCAGGAACAAGTTGATTTCATTAAAATCCTCACAAAAGTTTTACGGCCAATGAAAGTTAAAAGTTGCACCCGCCTGATAATGAAAATCTAAATCACCTTCTTCTTATCGTTGGGTTTGTTCATTTCACGTGCTTGCTTGTGTTAGAATATAATACAAAATGTACTCACTCAGTGCAGAAAGTACAGGGTTCTATTATATGAGCTTGATTTTATCTGCAAATGTCAGAAGGTTGGAAAATTGCATGCAGCTTTCATGGGTGATTTCCAGATTAAAAACATATCAACTAGTTTTTTAATATTTCATATTCTACTGTTACAAACAACGTTGTTTCTGACCTCAATATGATTTCAATTCCCTACAGAATTATTTAATTCTATTTGTCCTGTTAGAATGAAAAAAATATATTACAAAATTTCAAAAACCTCAAATTTGCAAAACCGATACAGCTTAAACGAATCTGCATCTCTCCTGCCTTAGGCTCATTCTCGTGCTCGCCTTAGTAAAGAACGGAAAATCTATTGAAATGAATACAATATAAAGTCAATTTTAGTAACTCGCAATAAACTGTAATTAAATTTTGTCTATTCTGGAAGTGAGTTTGAGACTGGATAGAAACTTATCAAAAAACATCAAATCCCCCAGAACAAACAAAATTCAGTAAACCTTTATCTGAATATTCTTATAAGCTTCGAGTTAAAAATGATTTTACTTCCCGTGTTTGGACTAACAAAAAAATGTTTCGCGGAAGTATTATCTGTTCTGGTAGCAGGTTGGGCGCTGGATTAAAACTTCATTTATTCTCTAAAAGATGACCGACGTTTTCACCCATTTTTTGAAAACCAGATCAAAAGGCGCTACCGGAACAGACATCTTCAGAAAACATGTACCTTCTTATTCTTATAAGTTTCGAATTAAAAGCCTGTATATTTTTTAAAGAATTGCCGTCGCTTCGACACGTATTTCGACGAAAACAGAAGGGTTCAAACTCGAATGACTAACAAGAAAAATGTTTCTTGTAAATATTGTCTGTTCTAGGGAGCTGAAACTTGGCCGACATTTTGACCCATTTTTGAGCGAAGAACTGTAGAAACGTCGATGATTTTTAGAAAATAAAAACGGGTCCCATTCAGAGCTTTCAGAACAGAAAACATTTTCAGAAAACCTTTATCTTAATAATCGTTTATAAGTTTCACATTAAAACTCCTTTTATTTTCGAAAAATTGTCTACGTTTCGACTCGTTTTTAAACTAAAAAAAAGTCAATACTTGTAAAAAAGCGTCAAAACGTTGGTAATTTTTAGAAAATAAACGTCCTTTGATTTTCCAAGAGTATCTACGTTTCGGCCCATGTTAGAGCGAAAGAACGAGGGTCAAAACATTTATAACTAACAAGAAAAATGTTTCTTCAAAGTATAGTTTTCGTCTTCGTCCGAAAAAGGTCGAACGTCGTTTATGTGGGGCTTTATGTGAAAAATTAAATTAAAGTTTATTGTAATTGTAATATAATTAAAGTTTATGTAAAAAATTAAAAATATTTTCAACCAGTCTCAATTAAGCTACCAGACCAGACAATATTTTCACAAAACATTTTTCTTGCTACTCACACAAATTTCGGATTAAAACTCCTTTTATTTTCCAAGAAGTGTCAGCGCTTCGACCCGTATTTGTACGAAAAAAGGTTTGCAAAGAAAATGTTTTTTGAAAATATTGTTTGTTCTGTTAGCAGGTTGGCGACTGGATTGAACCTTAATTAATTTTCTTCTGAAAGCGTCATAAACCTGAAGAAAACGAGTTCCAATCCAGTCCCAAACCCGCTACCAGAACAGACAATATTTTCAACCATCAACATTTTCTTGTTCCATACACGTAAAAAATTGACCCACTCTCTCAACATCCACTGGCCAATCCCTGTGACAACACGCGCCTAATAAATTGCAAAACATCCCATTTAACCCTTTCGATCAACTGATTATCGGTTCGAAGCAATCGGCTCTCGAATAAAAACTAAAAAGATCCTGGCAGTAATCACTCGATTAATAAAAAGGGGGAGCTAAAGTTGTATGAACCAGGAATATGAATGGGGTTTTACGCCTTTCTGTCGCCAGCGTTTAACACTGTCCTAGAGCAGGTCGTTAGCTACCGAAATTATTTTTTAAATTGAATAAAACCGGAGCGAATGGGGGGAAAAGTGAGCTATGGTGAATGGGGATCGCATTTAGCGATAAAAAGTCTTTCAGCTCCTAAATAAGTAGCTTAATAGGTGATGGGAATAATCGAATTGTTCCCGTAATTGAGTTAGTAGTAACTCTATACTTATGGAACTGATTCGAGAATGCAATGAATAAGATTCAGAAGTCGAATTAATTCGAAATATTTTCCAGAAAATCGAATAAACTTCCTAGTTTTTTCTTTTCGTTTCTTTTCTAGTTCTAACTTTCAATTTGCGTTCAAGAACAGATCATCATCTGTTGGGGATATCCAGATAAATTTTGAAGCGGTAAACTGAAATTGAACTCATGAATATTTCCGCTCAATAATCGTGTAAAACCGGCCCAAGAAACTGCATAGTTGATGATGGCAGGGCGTGTTGTTGCCAGCTGGCAAAATTTAAAACCAGTCTTGGAGGTCTCGGCCATACAATTCCCGACTTACTTCATGAGATAATGGCATGTTGCTTCGCTTTATGCTACCTATGGGCATACATATCTGCGTCACATTTTTCCCGGTATATTGTTGTTCCGCCCCGGTCACTATATGGCACTGGTAATAATATTTTATGAACACCACTCGTGACGTTGCACTGACCAGTTCATATTTTTTATGAGCTTTCCGGTTTGCCCTTTACGACCCGACCAGTAGCATAAAAAAAACATAAATAAAAACAAGAGAATATTAAAAAATACGGAGCGCATTTGGCCTGCACTTGATTAACTATTGAGTTCCAAGGAGAATAAATTGCCCATTTGCCACTTTAGTCGCCCTGAAGATGAGGTGAGATTTCTTTTTGAGTGAAATTTGATCTTTTTCGAACCTGCAAACGATAGATAACGCTTCCAATCTGCTTGGGAACCAAAGAAGTTCGTGACCAAACACTCGACGTGTACCTTATTGTTGAAAAATAAGCAAAACAGTGCGTAATGGATTTTTCTCTCAATTGGCGTGTTTTAACGTCGAATCAATAGAGCAACACATTTTTTATATCAGCAAAATTAACGATGGGGAAAATCGATTTTCGTGTTTTCCAACTGCCTCTTTACATACTGGATTTCACCCCTGAAAGCTTCCAATATCACACACTTTTCCTTCACTAGACAAATTTTGCGGTTTCGATATTTTCCACGAAAATTTTGTGCAAATTCCTTCATTCATTCACTGTTTCTTCTAATCACTAATAGAAAAAATCAAATTTCGGAATTTGAATCATTCGATTACAGAATGAATCGAATGAGTCAATACGAGACATTTCTTCGAGGCAGAACAATTCGAATCAAATGCAACAGAGAACTCAAACAGAAATTGTCTGATGCAATCCGAGAGCTTTGTTAGCAGGAAATAATTCGATTTTGGTGTTTCACCATGGAGAGATAAATAGAACAAAACAATTCGATTTAAAGACGAAAAAGAGAAGTCAAATAATGGTTTACTGATACAAAAGAGAGATACAATTTCAGGCATTTTCCGGCAGATAAATAATTCGCTTTTCGTGCTTTGGAGAATCGACCGATAAGGGAGAAGCGAGAAGACCAGAGCTGGATTTTTAGTGACATTGAATAAATATGTAATATGACAAGTTTTCCGGGCAGAAAAAGTCGATTAAAGGCCAGTAATGACAAAGATGGTAATGACTTTTATTAATAGAAATAATGACTCAAACTAGTAGACAGAAAAGCGCAAAAACTTGCTGATAAGCCAAACACAAGACTACAATTCTGAACTTGAATAACCTTACGTTCAGGGACAGTAACAAATTAGCCTGTTCAAACATTTGTCTGTGAAGTTCTGGTCTGTTTTAGAACTTTTCCAGGCATTTTTGGCGAAGCTTTTCCTTTTTCGCTTATTGCATTTTTTCAATTGCAATTTGCAGGGATTTGAAACAATTAAAACAACGTCCAGTGCTGATAAAATTGCAACTTGAGCCCCGATTTCGTCACTCACTGTATACATTTTTAAGTATTTCATAATGGACATTTAATAGGGCTTAAAATATGAAAATGCCACCGTTTACTGGCGCCCCAAAATGGCCAGGATTCTGAGCAATCCGATCATTTATATGTATAAATGTCAGCGCCTAACGCCGCCAATATTCCAGTTTGAAAGTTCAATATCATTTAAAATAAGTGTTCGAAACTGGACAATGAAAATATCAGCGTTATCAATCAATTCCGCACGAATAACCGAATCGTGATCGACAAACAATCGAATAAACGCTAATTTATTTGATCTATGACCGGCACACCTTCGAACTGCACATAAAAGGCACGCGTTACAGTTTCTGGTTTCCAAATAAATACCATACGGACCCCATACTTTTGATATATATGTGGACGGGTTTTGGGGGCATTTAATTGATTTCATTATGTGATTTGCCGAACTTAAAGCTGCAATATGAGAAGTCATGTAATTAAAAATATTTTTTCTCTTCCTCTCTGCTGCGTTTCATCATGAGCGTATTTTTTCGTCAATTTTAAGGCAAAAAGGTCTGAAAAAGTTCGATGTCCAGTCGCCGGACACTCTGGATATGTATAATCCACACATGTAAAATAGATGATTTAAAATAGACGTCTTCGATAATGTGCCAGAGACGAAATCGGGACTATAAAAGCGAACAGATGAAGAAACCCGTAAACTGCACTCTAAACCGAAATCGGTGGCACTTCTTCGTGTAATTCCCCGCATTTATTTATTGCTCAACAAATAGTAATTCCAGATACGCTAAATCCTGGATATATTTACGGGTGACTACGGACGTGCCATTTCTGGCACCGAATCGCGCTCTGTGTTCCATAAACCTTGTCAAATCTGGCAATAACCAATAAAAAGAAATCCCGATCGCGAAGGTTCATGAATTCGGAATTGCCTTGTTCGTGGGGTATGGGGAAATTTGCGAATATTTCAAGCTCATATTTATGGAGCACGTTCATATAAATCGGATTATAGAAAAGTTTTATTGTTTCCAGTCTCCGATATTAATTCCTTCGGGGGTCTGAGACATAGGCGATATTTTTCTTCTCAAACAACCGTTCAATTGCTCAAAGATTAGCGAGCAAACCATCTGGATGTACGATGGCGTTTTAGGTTTCATTCACTCGTTCTGCTGTTTTTTACTTTTCAACTTTGTTCGAACATTTTTTTCCAATTTTCAGTCTAATCAAATAAATTGCAGAGAACTTGAAACGGTAATTGCTGATTAAAAATGTTATTGCATTTTTATCAGCAGAAATAAATCAAAATTTGGGAGTATGCATGTGCCCTTATTGAGAAACCGCCGCTGGTTCACCCACATTTTTGCTGCAATCGCGTTTTACTCAAGTGTTTTTTACATAAAAACGAGTGTCCAACTCCTGTCCCCTATCTGGCTCATCAATGGCGCAAATTTCCGAGAAAGCGTGATTTACATTTCTCGTAAAATCCTCAGACATGCCAAAATGGGAAAACCCTTCCTGAAGTACTTTGCCTTCAGGGCCTCATAGGTCTTTTGCATTTTAATGCTGCTTTTTATGATAACGCAAGATTTAGGAGCGCCGATAAAGATCCACTTTTCACATGGTCGCGATTTACAAGCTTTCAATTAAGATTGCCGGCAATTTCGACTTTAAACTAACCCTTATCGGGCCCTGCCATCGGTCCTACGCTCGAAATTAGGCAATAACATGGAAAAGTGTAACACACAGTTCCAATTAGGGCAAACTAATTGGCCTGGAGATCGTTTTATACAGTATAAGGAGCAATTTAGTTGGCAAAATCTGAACATTTGCGGATTCCAGCGAGACGAGCTCATTTAAAAGGCTTTCGGATTAGCTTTAAACCCGTTTTTTAAATACGCTAACGAGATAGTTAACTTTGACTAGCTGCAGAAGGTTTCATTGAATTGTATGGATATTTATTTCCGTTGCCATCAACGGCGAAGTTATTTCTATTTCAATCGGGGCCCAAAAATCAGAATCCTCCAATTTAATGTGACTAAAGGCCTCCGTCTTGAAGGCGAACTCGTTTAGCACAAAGCATAATTGATTCAATTTCACCTTATTTCAGCGCCCAGTCAGATTTTTAAATTTATCTTGGAAAGCAATTTCGTATTGGAAAATTGTATTTTTACGTAAAGCTCATGAAACCTTCAAAGATCTGGGTGTTGACTGGAAAAAACGATATAAATTATCAATATATAAAAGTTAGACGTAGTGCCTCCAACAAGAGTTTTTGGATATGGCCAAAAGTTCGAAGCTTTGGGATTTCAAAAGTTTTTTAGTGCAATTTCTCAAAGTTGTGCGGAGCCCCCAAAGCACGACACTGCCTGAAAAGAAGAGAGTGAAAACTCATTAAAAAATAGTTTGTTGGGGTTCTACAATTAGTGTCGTGCCCGGAGGGCTCGGCACAACTTCTACACTTACAGACTTTTCATTCACTGTTGAAACTTCTTAGGTTTAAGGGAAAAGTTGTGTCGACCACCTCAAGTAATGTTCGGATTGTTTGGATTGAAGAAACCGAAGGCGAAAGAAGCGCTTAGTTTTGTCAAAATACGATAAATTCATTGAAGATGCACTTGTGCTTGCGAAACGTCAGGAAGAAATTTAGTTTCATGACGCGCAAAAACCCCCAAAATCTCAAAAGTTTCCGATGTTTCTTGGATAGTAGTGAGGGCTTTCCTGTGTGTTTCAATCTGGGACCTTTAAGGCTTCACAAAATGTATTTTCTATTGAGGTCTATGCTAATATTAGAATCTTCAACTTTAACTGTGCTCGATTGTCTTAAAAACGCGTAAAATTCAAACCAAAGGCGCCAGGCAGATGCAATTTCGGATTTTTATAGAAAACAACTCTGCTGTCTTGAGCGTAAATTGCCCAAAGTATTCCCGTCCTGAGCCTGTTATTCCTGATCATCTGCACCAAGTCGGCCTAAAAGAGCAACTATAACTACTGAACAAAGTTCCACAAAACATCAAATTCAACCATTCCTAGTATTAGCTAATTGTGCAAATAATACAGAAAACGAACAGTGAATAAACACAGTAAACTGCGAATACTTTGAAAATCAGCAATGTTGGTTATTGGTCGCAGAACCACAGAAAAAGCTAACTATGAAAAACCGAAAAATCAATAGCAATCCTCAATACCTGATGTTTGTTTGGTAAACGTAAACGAAGCAATTAACAAGTTCGTGATGTATGCGAAAACCGTGGATTTGTGCTACAAAAAAGAAGATCGCTTTTTGACGATTAAAGGTTGATTGAATTCTGGCGATCGTCAATCCAGAGGGAATCCGATTTTGGAGAAGTTAAATTGGACAGAATGTAAAAGTTCGTTCGAGTCGGGAGCAAACAAGCGCGGTTTATAAAGGCTGGAAGGTCATTTTTTTAAATAAGCGAATCACTCCGCGGCTTATTGCTCCTTCGGGAACGTTGGTTTATATAAAAATGTTCTCTTTCAAGCTCGGCAGATGAGTGATGGATATTCTTAGTTTTTAGTACTTTAATTAGGTTCGCCCCGACTGGACCCCATTAAAAGACACCCGAGAGAAAAATGGGGTCATCCGCACCATTAAACATGCATTGCGCCCCACATATCCGACTTCATTTTGATTATTCCCGAGACCGTTCTCTTTTAATATCCCGTTTTCCCGAAATAATTCCAAACCGGCAGAAATGATTACCAGCCAATGCCCGCGGGATTTACGTTAACAGCCTTTGCAGTATCTGGAGTGAAGCATGCTCTATTATATCCGATTTTCGTTTTCCATAGGGAGATTTTAAAACATTCGGCACTCATTTACAAGTTAATGTTGAATGAACAATGAAGCATTTTGATTAACTTCCATAACAAACGTGATCAATATCATGTGGTGGAGAATTTTGATTAGGTTTTTTGGTAACAGGGAAAGGTTCCTTAAACGACAATGGAAAGCGTCCTCGAATGCCCAACGAAAGTTGAATGCCCTTTAAACCATCCTAATCCTCTTAAGGAGTTTAAAGTCAAACTTGAGTAGCGTAATCTGGTTTGTTGGTTCGGAAAAAAATGTAGTTTACTAAGGGCGATTCGCAAACCAATTTGACTAGAACGTGAGACGTTCATCAGTATTCGGCCATGGAGTTGCTAACAATTACCAATTTTTCCAACCGGGAAAACGTGACCTGAATGGAAACTTAAGGCACTGACAGATTACGCGAAGAAATTAACGTTTTGCGGCCGGAATGATAAGTAATTACGTATTTATGCAAAGTGGGCATCATGAAAAGGTCTCACGTTTTTATATTGAATTTTTTTTGATCCCATTCCTTATGGAAGCATAATTAAGCTGCATGTTTTAACGCCTTGTTGAACGAATTAAATGTGCTCACTTTTACCAGCAATGGTCAATACCAGTTTTAGTGTTTGGTAAAAATACTTAATTTGTAATAGATTTTAAAAAAACAGAGTCACATACAAAAAGTGGAATTTGAATATGATACAAGATAAGGTTATTGCTTTTAACAAGACGCCACTATTTCGCTAATTTTTCACAAGTTAATTTCTACACCACTGGATAAGGAATTGAATAACACATTGACCACTTAAAACTTCACTTGAGAAACAAGTTTTTGTACAAAAAGCAAAATTTGAGTTTCATAGAAAATGTTATTCATGACTTCATCTTTTTGCTCATTTCCCGGCAACAAATTGAGCTAAAACATTAATTTCCACCCCACTGGATAGAGCATGAACCAACTCATTTGTAAAGTGAATTACTGTGTGGTAAATATTGGCAGTTTGCACACTAAAAGGGAAATTCTTACTAAACTTTTAGTTTTACGCGCTGCGCAAACCTGCAAAATCGCCTTAAAAAACGCGGAATTTTTTGTCAAATTTCACAAACCTTTAGAGCCACAGATGCCGTTTTCCTGCCAATGGATATAGAATCAATAACCCGATTTACCAATGGAAATTTGAGCAAGAAAATAGAGGCAATTTTCAAGCAACGAGCGAAATATTAATATCACATATTTGGCCAAGATAAGGCCAAAGTGTGATGAAGTTTTTGCCCATATCTCAAGACTACATTCAGCTTGTGCGCTCATTTATGCATCACTGGATAAATAATTGGATAACACACTAACCATGTGAAACATGGATTTGGAAATATCCACAGTTTTTACACCAGGAGCAAAACTTCCACATAGTTTGCAGCTTTACGCAAAAGGACGTGGCCTTTTTGCTCATATCTGAAGAACAAATTGAAGTGGCGCGGTAATTTTTGCAGCACTAGATCGAGCATTAAATAACACATTTACTATGTAAGACAATATTTTGCAAATATCAGTTCTCACATAAGAAAAAAATGTTAACGTCATTTTTGTCTTTACTCTGTTTTTGCCAAAATCGGAACATTGGCTCAAACATGACTCCACCTTTTTGCGCATATCTCTAGAAAAAATAGGGCTAGCGCTCTCGTTTTTGCACCACTGGATAGATAATTAAATAACGCACTTGCCACGTGAAACAGCGCTTTGAAAATATAGACACTTTTCACAGAAGAAGAGAAACTGGATCATACCTTTCAGCATTACACTTTTTTCGTCAAAATCGGTCCACTGGC
Organism: Dendroctonus ponderosae; assembly: GCF_020466585.1. Lineage (NCBI taxonomy): Eukaryota > Metazoa > Arthropoda > Insecta > Coleoptera > Curculionidae > Dendroctonus > Dendroctonus ponderosae. Next base: position 4,974,824 of record NW_026018916.1, read on the forward strand.
TGCTCAAATACAACGCCGCCTTTTCGCTCATATCTCACAAAACATTTAGGGTAGCGCACTCATTTTTGCACCCATTGAAAGATAATTAAACAGCACATTTCCCACGTAAAATATCAGCGGTAAAATATTGCCAGGTCGCACACAAAAAGCAAAATTTCTACATACTTTTTAGCTCTACTTTGTTTCGCCTAAATCTGGCTCAAACACGACTTTCTGCTCACAGTTCAGTAACCATTTGAGCTACAGGGCTCCTTTCGCCACCAATAGATAAAGAACTAAAAACTCCACTCTACTGAAGGAGGAAACTAGTGGCAGTTTATTCGCAAAAACCGAACTTTGAAGAGTAATTTTATTAAAACCGCCTAATACATATTTTCTCAAGCGTTTTGCTGCATTCTAAACCACTACATTCCATAATTTCAAACGGAAATCTACAATCGTCAAAAAATCTCCTACTAAAAACCTACAAAAATCAAAACTATTTGAGCAAAACAAACAAAGTTTTGATGTGGGAAATTACTTATTCAAGTTGGGGACAAACTGGACGTATAATCGAACAAACTTGGCGAGCGAATCTAAATTCACTAGGGGCAGAGTCCGGTCATGGGAGGCCCATTCAATATGCAGGTCCGGAGCAGAAATTAATTCAGAAGGTGTACGGCAGCTTCTGTGTAAAGGTAGACGAAACGTGATGTTTTATCAATGAATTTGGCCCGGACTGTTGTCATGCTGATGACATTGTTCGGAATCGTGTAAATACAAATTGCCCGATGCATATTTATTGATGCGAGTCAACGACTTTCATTGATACATACCTAGTGGGAAACGTGCTCGGTTTTCCAAATTTTCCAGCTAGCAAACCCGTCATCATCAACATCAGCAACTGCTCATAAACTCTTCAGGCATCTGCATCCTTTTCAAATCGATTGAAAGCCCATAATTATCAGCAATCTTGAATACAGTGAAATAACATTTGCTTATTATCGCAGCATCTAGCCCTCTAGATACGTCTTCGATTTGCAGGCTTGATTAAAATTAGTTGAAACTCTCATTCCGACCGCGACTATCCGGTTTTACCGTTAAGCGACTGGTAGCGAGTTGAGTGAAAAAAGGCCATTTTGCCCAAGGAATTATGGAGGAATCTTGATTCTCTGGGCAAAATAATTTTATTAATAAATCAAGATTAATGAACGGTGGGGTTTCAATGGGGGCAACATAACAAAGTTGGAATTTTTGAGCTAAAACACGATTTTTTAAGGAAACAATTGACGTCGGCATTCCGTCAGTCAGGCACCCCATTGTTAGGAATCGCCCTATTATATGGATTATATTTCCGTCGTTGGCGTTTTCTATAGTCCATTTTCGAGAGCCATTGAAACATCACCTGCGGCATTTTTCGCTCCAAGGAATTTTGAAGACAGCGAAATGGGACTCGCGTTTACTGACCATTTTCGATATAATTTATCGAACGAATACGCTATGGGGTAGCTACCTGCCCGAAACATACGTTATCCGACCTGACAATGGTAGATTTTCAATAATAAAATATATCAGCTTGCTCACAGGTAGCCATAATACAATGCCCGCTTTAATCTGTCCATTTTTCAAGCTTTTCAACTAAACACGCCCAAGTTCAGCATCTCCCCATATATGCATGGGAGTTCAAATATTCCTGATAAATTTCCCAATTCTTTACTCTACGGCAAAAGCTTCTCAGCTTAAGAAGGTTAATTGATTTATGCCTTCTGATATTAGTTAGAGAAGCGTATTAAGTTTTTTAATTATCAGCCGGGCAGGAATTTTTGCACTTTTTGTTAACTGTTTAATTTCATCCCGATGAACTCCAGCTCTTTGGCGGATGGTTGGAATAAACGTAAAATGAGTTTTACATCACTTTTTTTAAACCGTTTAATTTCACTCAATGGGGTTTGTTAATTAACCAGCAAATGATCTGGAAATTGTTAAAAAATTAGTAAACACAGAGTATGTTTTAATTGGTAACTCTTTTTAAACAGCCTGGTGTTATCTGGAAAAAGAACTGAAACAATTTCATAGACTTAAAGAAGTTAGGGGGTTTTAGATTCATATTTGCCAGTCTTTTCTAAACAGATTGTTCGTGTTGCTTTGGCAATACAGACTTCTTAAAAGCGGGATTTAAAAATGAAAATTTTTACTGAATTCGAGGATTTATGGAAATTTTGCAGTTTTCGAAAATTCAAGGGCGCGGGCGAAAACACAACAAAACTATTAATTTTTTATTGTTTAGTTAATTCTCAACGTGAATGCGGAATTTCAGGCATGTTTGAGACGGCGACTGCCTCTTACATAATCGAATTTTTTTCGATTGTTTTTTGCTCTCAAGTTACAAACACTTTTGTTTCTCTACTTGATTCAACTGTAGTTACTCAACAGGTTTTTGTTTGAATTAATTACGATTTTTTGCTCACCATTGATGTTTTTTAGTGACTGTCTGTTGTTTGGTTCCTTTTTGTGTGATTTGCTTCTTTTTAGATTCATTTTTAAAAGTAGCATTTTTTTTTTAAATCAGGAAGTTTTAAAATTGTGGCTCATATTTTCATTCACTAATCTGTTGAGGATTTATGAAAATTTTGTAGAGTTTTCGATATTTGAAGGGCTTAGGCGAAAACACGACAAAACCATTAATTTTTTTAAATTCAGAGAGCTGAATATAGTGATCTTTCTTGTTGAAAGTTTGGTTAATTCGCATCGTGAATGCAGAGTTATTTTGAGACATTTGCATTTTGCAGAGCATATTTGAGACGGCGATGACTTTTTACATACTCAGCATTTAATTTTTTCCACTATTTTTTTTGGTTTTACAGACACTTTTGCTTCTCTACTTGATTCAACTGTTGTTCTTCAACATTTTATTGTTTGACTTCCAATTTTTTGCTTACCATCGACCTTTTGGTGATTGTCTGTTCCTTCGGTCATTTTTTGTCTCATTTCATTCTTTTTGTCAGTTTGTTCAAGAAACTGAAAATGTAGCAGTTTCTTCGAAAACATTAAGCAGGGAGTCTGAAAACCAATAAATATATGGAAATTCACCACGTTTTTGCCAGACTAAAGCAAATGTTAGTACAACAATCTTTAGGACTCTTGAAAAACTTACTGCACCAGAATACACACAAAAAACTGAATATTTGCTAGACGCAAAATATAATAATTTTAGCTGAAACTGGTGAATTTTCCGTGATAAGCCGTGATGCAAAAAATGCTTCCAAACTTTTGCCTAAGCCCAACTTACTCCTTACTACAGCTGACTCGGACTTGAATTGGATATTTTAGATCTGTTGAACCTTTAGTAGCTTTCACCGTCTCCTGATCAAACATTATGACATAAAGCGTACACTTCTTCCACCGTTTATTCCCGTAAATATACACATTTAAGCATTGTCCCCGAATTAGCCCAACTACAGTAAAATAAACAAACTCCATTGTGGAGTCCGCACAATATATATGGGATCAGGACGTCGACAAACTTTGTCGATGTATAATGGAAACTGCCAAGACTTTGGAACCATTCAGCCTCATTATTTCGAATTTAAATGTGAATCCAGAACATGTACCCACAATGGGCTCCAGTTGCTTCTAAAGCAATTGTAACTGTTTCTTACGCTTTATGTAACGTTGAAGGAATCTTGAGCGATTCGACTAAAGTCTATCAAAGGCTTTGCTGGACAATTGGCATCCACATTCAAATGTCTTTGTTTGAAGCTCCCATGTATTGTAAATTTATACATTTGTTTATAGTTTAAGAATATGTACATTTAAGTCGAGTAAAATGTATACAGAGGTTCGGGCACGTATTCTAAAGGAAATCTAAACCATTCTTGCATTGTTTTGTTATGGGGAAAGTAAACCGATTCTCAGCTGCATCGTGATAAAACGATATCAATGATAAAAAGGAGCTCGGTGAATGTGCGGTTTCACATATCCTATTGTCAGTTTCCACATGAAGCGGGCATATCGTGATCGAATATTGCCGCATAAAGTGAATTTCGGTTTCTATATGATCAACTAGAGCAGAAAACGTGTGGTTCTGCTAACATAGCCGATATAAACTGCCAAGATTTACCTGCAGTTCTTGTAAAGAATCTTTTAAGGAAAAAGATTAATTGTACTGTTCGAAGTTCAGAAGATTTGGTTATTTTCGTGGCATATTAAGGTGTTAAACAACATTATTAAAGGAAAAAAACCACCCCCAGTTGAAGGCATTTAAAAAGTTCCTGAAATATTCGGTTTTTTCATTGCTCAATGGTTTCCCTTCCACCTATTTTCCTAGCGCCTCCTCTTCTCCAGACGCATCAAAACTACAACTACTTTAAAGCCCATAAAAATAAATTCCGCCGTCTTAACCGGGAAGTTAAATATAAGGGAGATTTGGTTGTTTGAAGCTGAAGGCATTAGTCTTCTTGTTACTCGCGGACCATTAGCTTTAAAAGATGCTACCGTAAAAGCTTTTGTGTCGAAATGTGTTTGGAGATCATTACGAACTCACCGGGATAATACGCGTGGAAAAAACTGGCTGCGCCTTCCATATGGATAAAAAATGTGAAAACATATTTTTATAGGCCTAATTCCTCTTTGTATTGTCAATAACAGGTCGATTTGCATTATTGAATTATCAATGAAATTCAATTCACTTGCTTGTTCGACACCCAGAATTCAGCTGCTTTCTCGTTAATTCGCCCATCCATTATGCATTCATTCTCAGTTTACTGATTGTAGACGATTAATTTTTAATGCAAAGAGAGGGAGTTAGAAGGAACCGGCTTTCAAAAGAAGAAGTCAATTTGAGCCAAATTGAGCGACAATCGGTTGCAATTAATCTTAATACTCCATGAATCTGCTAAGACACTGATTTTAGCAAAATAGTTTGGGAATTTACAAAGACATTGTGCCCCAAAGGAAAAAAAATAAATGAGATGGATGGATTTATTTATCATTGGAATCAGTCATAGTTTTTTTTGCAATAAAACGAATGGAATATGAGTAATTAATTGAAAAATCCACAAATAGAATAATGCAACAAATGTGTACGCAACTGTAAATGCTATTTATTTCAGAGCACCCTATTCAGACAAATTTAAATACTGCTATGTTCCAATACCGAGAGGAGGCATATTTTACCGAATTTTTTTGTCCAAATGGCTTAATCGGGAATTTTATACATAACATGTCCATTGACGGGATGTAATCAAAAGTACAATACTTGGCTCTAAAGCTTCAAAACTCTTTTTTTCTTGGAAAAAAATTTCCATGCCAGGATTTTTGAATCACTGTTTCAGTTACTCACTGTTGAGTCCTCAAAATGTTCCATAAGAATTCCATACCTGCAACAAAAAAAACAACCAGTTAGTTGCATGCAAAGCACAATTAATAAAAAATGAGCAAGTTATATTTGAAACAATTCGGAATCATCATAAGCTAAAGACTTTGATCTGGGTCTAATCCTGTTCTGGCAGGTCACTGAATAAGGTCCGGATCCTTCCTCAAAATTTGAGCCTCTCAAAGAATACTTGCGTAGGATACTAAACGCCAAAGGAGAGGATCAAAATCGGGTTTCACGTTCAAGTTGATTTGGTTTTAATTTGAAAGTCCGCATTTCCGCTTTGATTCCAGAAAGCAGAAAGGCGATCTGTTTGACTGTTTTATACCGAGTGGTGCCACCAAGCGTGATAATGTTTTTATTTTTAAAAAAATACACAGAAGTTGAGGAAGTAGGTTCTCGGGTTTTTAAATAGTTTCGTTTACCCAGGCAATTATCCGTATTTGAGGTTAGCTTTCAAACGGTGCTCTTCAAAGCTGAAACAATCATGAAGTTTTTGCTCTTTGGGGAGACTAAATCGGTCAAAGCTTCCTCATACTCGATGTGCAAAAAGATGCTGTTTATTGCAAAAACACGGATTTTTCTGGGAAACTAAAAATAGGCGACAATGAAGATCGTGTTGAATTTAACAAAAACAAGCACGAGCATCCGACTGAGCTCTTGAAAGTGAATATTTTTCTTGGTTTAGAACTATGAAAACTGACTGAAATGAAATTGCTGACTCTAACGCTATTCAGGTTGAGAGCGTGTTTATGGTTAGTTTTTAATCGTGTTTTTCAAAACTATAATTTGGTCGGTTAAAGGTTTGCCTAGATTTTTCTTCCTTTCAATTGCATCGACTTTTACCAGAACACTTTCCGTTAACATCAAGCTGCCAAATAATATCAAAACACTTTGTGTTCGTTGTTTTGTTAACAGTGAAAACTGATGTTGTGAAGTGAGGTCTTAAAGTGAAGGTGATTTTAGTTGAAAAACTAAACTTTGAAACTCTGAATTCTTCTCAATTGATAAGAGTAAAAAATTATAGTTTTATAATAATATTGGTCTATTCGTTTTTTAGTTTCAACTGTTATTTTGCCGTTTTTCGAAAAAAGCAATAAGAATTCACGGAATGTTAACGAAAACAACGTCATTTTTAGGGGCAACTAAATACAGTTTTGCGTACAATATCTTTAAACTATATTCAAAATAACGCGTTGGAATCTTGTTCGCAACCTGACTGATAAAGTTTGTTTTGAAATTATCATGAAAATTTAATGATTTTGTCAACCCTAAACTAAACACGGTGAAAAACTACTAAACTAAATAAAAAATGTTCAATTCTAATATAAACACTGACTAAACTGACCAAAAAAAACTGGCAAAAAACAATTTTTCATTAACAGATTTCTGCAGTTCTTCTTAAATGAGCAAAACCATGCATTTTACATTAAGAAATTTCCGATATTCCCTACAGCCATGTTGGGTGGGTGTTGTTAATGTTGAATAATACAGAGCATAGAAAATGTAGTTTTTGTTGCAGTCAATTGCTGGTTTCATTAATTATCAATATCCAGACCCTCTTCTGTCTATGATTTTCCCTTTGTGCTTCCAATGATTCCCTTGGCTCAGGCAATTGAAACCAGGCCCTTTCGGTGATTAAGTAAGCCAAATTTTACAGTTAAATAATGAATAGGAATGGATTATGGAATTGCTTCAACCCATATTTGTACATTGTTTGTGTTCTAGTTAAGAGTTGAAATGATGCACATTTCCGATTTGAAAGTGTGTGTAAAAGGCAAGAAATTAAATTTCCTATTTCTTCGCCCCCGATGCTCTAATCCCATCAAGCTGTGCAGCAAAGTACAAAGCGACCGCGCCATGTTTTTGCTAAAACTTGCTGTTTTATTTAATACAAAGTTAATATCGCACCAGAAGCAAAATTAAATTAGATGGAGCCAGTTACGACCTGATTTTGGCCTTTTTGGTCGTCACACTGCTCCTCCAAAAACAGTAATTAGTTTCGAAAGAGGGCCTTCGAACAGTTGTCGTTCTCTTTAATTTGATATTAGTGCTCCGCCTAGAAGGATTACTTGAAGTTTAATTATTTCAGGACCATTTCATGGTGCAACTGAATAGTTTTACTTGATGCTGAAGAGTTGGCCACTTGCAATAATTGCCTTGCAATTTTCGAATTTACTTATACAGGTTTCAGTCAAAAAAGACACTGAAATTATTGGCTGGGTTTCTGTGGCATGTCATTGAAAAACACGCCCTCGGGATCGGGCAAACTACATATTCCATTACCGCCAACAATGAATAACCAACATAGCGAGACCGGAGAAGGAAATATTTGAGGTAGGCTCTTCTGGTTGCTTGTGCACATAGAGAATAATAAAAATAATTCAGCTCACGGTTGACGGAGCCCTTATGCAGCCCCAAGGCGTTCTGGCCCTTTCTCGTCAGCCAAAAGGTATTCAAATACCGGCAGTTGTTCAAATAGAAAGACTGGGCAGGTAAAAATCAAATCAGTGCCGTCGCTGCTGGGTTATAAAATTATCAAAATATTTACTCATAAATGTTTGCCCTCACTGTTTAATTTCGGAAGCAAACAGCGGAAAAGTCGCGGTTTTTTGCCCAACTAGTGAGGAAATTGTTTGGTTCATGAATGTATGAGCATATTATTGTCTTTCTGCGTCAAATCATCAGCTCCAGCACAGGATGCGGGAATAATTCAGAACATTCACCAACTACCTAAACTAATTTTCTCGCCTGATTTGATTGCATACAATCATCTAGAATCGCAAGAACAAATACTTCCTAATTACGATTTAAGATAGCTGCGTTGCCATTAAGGAGATATCAATAGCGTGGAAAGTGCCAATTTGCTGAATAACTTCAGCATTTTTTAATGTGGAATGAATGTCGCTAAATTGGCAATTTCCTGCAAAATTTCAAAGGAGAAATCTCGACGTCGCGTCGATTCGCAAAATAAATTAGCTCTTAAATTTCTCTTACTTGTATTCTACGAGTACTACTTGCATGAACACTAACGAAATGGTTTAAATACGTTTCAAGGTGGCTATCAAAATGATCCGTTTTAAAACCCGAGGGATCTTCCCTTGAGTAAACAGAGTAAGATTTACGAAATTCAGAGAAATTGTTGAATGTTCCGAAAATTTTAAACAGATCTTTTACACATTCGAACTTTGCATGCAATTTTGATGATTTATTTCAAGCAGATTGCTAAATATTTGCCACGTGTTTTTAAGTTTAAGTAATAAAAAACAATTTAATTAAATTATATACCACTGCACTTTCCAAGTCAATCAAAAATAAAACTCATGTATTGTACTATACATGTAGTGTACTATCTTTTTTGATTTGTGCAACTTTTAAGTTTTTACCCCATCATTAGAATTTCATCACAATTATAAAATTTTATCAATTTGCGGTAGTTAAGAAATAAATCTCTCTTTAAAGCGTCAATAAATCAATCAATTGCACAGATTTATAACCAGAACCAGAGCGCTTAAACTAAAAGTTTTGTATCCAAATTTAAAGCCTTTGCTATGTACTGCGAAATATCTTTCAGGCTCGAAAGGATGAACTTTTATGAATTTCCAGCAGCAGACATTCCAAGCCTTCTGTTTCAGAGTGCAAAAACCCGCTTGGACAAACAAATTAAATAGTTATTGATCTCATAAAAAAATCGAAAAAATTAATAAAAGTTGGAATTTTCGTTTTTAGTACAAACGCAAGTCATTTCTGATCAACTACTAAGTAAGCCTAAAATATATTGCAAATTAAGGCGATATATCGCCGGTAGTCCAACCCTTCGTATGCATGGATCTTTCTCCGGAAAAAATAAATAATTTAACACTCCATATCCAGAACGGAGAATGGCTTTCCTGTTTGTTATTCCGGCAACAAACACATCGTCTCACAATGCTGCTAGGTCTATACAAGCGTTGCAAAGGCTTCTTTTTCACCTCGCTATATAATGGCAGGTTTTTTCCATAAGAATAATGTGGATTCTTATGGTCTCAGCATTGTTTAGCAGAAAATAAATACGTTTAATGCACGTAAAATCATGGCATATTTGAAACAAATATGCTTTGCTCTTCCACTTTGAATTGAGCTGGCATTTTCCGCAAAATGCGTAATTTCCTGTCGAAGCCAACACAAAATAAAGAAAATTTCAAGCCTATTATTTACAGTAATACTAAGAGAGTTTTGGCTTTTTATGTATGAAGCCAAGTGAATGAAAAGTTTTCTAGTGAATTACTCACGTCCATAAAATTTTTGAAATTAAATTCAAAAGCCTAGGAATGTCATGCTTGGACATGTTTTGGTTGATTTACGATGCGTTTATTCGGAATAACTTTCCCCAATGAAGTTTATTGTCGGCTCACATATAGTTCATCCGCACAAAATTTATGCTGCCGGTTCAATTCGTACAAGTTCTTGAAATAAAATATGGCATCGTATCTATAAAAATCTTTTATACTATTTCAGTGCATAAACGGATGGGCGTCGCTAAAATTTGCGCATATTTTTACAGCTATACGCGAAACGTCCCGTTTTAATAAATATCAAGTTTATATGGCACTCACGATGCCATAAAATATGTAAAGGCCTTTTTAGGTGCAGCTTTTCAATACACTCGGGGGAGTTATATCTGTTTAAAGTGACGCTGCAGGTGCATTTTCACTTCCAAATAGCAGCAACAAGCTGCAAAACACTAGTTGTTATTCTCAATGCTTGAACTTGTTTTGTCTGAGTCTCAGTAATTCGTCGCGGAATATGCCCTCGAAATAATCAACCCTTAACGGATGTTACAAGTGTTTCCATTATCGACAGTAAACGTTGATGTGAAAAGGGGGTGAGCGACTCATGATCTTGTTAAAATATCGACGAAAACTTCGCAACCACTCGCTGTTTGTGCGATTATGAAATTTACCACACACACTGCGAAACGTGTTGATCAGAATAGAGGAAGTTTGATTAAGAAGTCTTGGATGTTCTTATTGCGCCCTGTTCTCAAGGTTTGCGATCCAAATGACGATTATAGCTTTTCACAAAATATTTCGGTGGATGAGAGGTCAAACCATCTCGGAGCTTTCAACCATGAATACTGGCGTCTTCCTACTGATCTTTTACTACTAGGAGTCGACGTAATCCCCATTTTTCTCCTCTTATCACATGACCCGGGTAATGATTTTTTCTCTTTTTGATGGTGTTTAGCAATTTTTTTTTGCCGCTCGCTTGAAAAAATAGCTTCACAAATAGAGTATTATCCATCTGGAATGCGCGCTTCTTGTATATTCGTGTCAAGGATGATTCACCTGAAATTTTAAGAACTTGAGACTTATTATCCCGTAATCATCGCATGGTGAGGATTTTTTGCCAATTTAAAAAATGTTAAACAAATCTGATGGCATTTTTCCATCAGATCCATCCTAATGTTGATTTTGTCAACAGCGGACGGTTTTCCATTTTTTTGAGTCTTTATTACGAGAAGAACTTATTCTTTGATTATTTCTGGACCTTTTCATTTCTCTCATTGTCTGTGAGTGGTGCAGCACAAGTTTGTCTTCTGTCCCTAAGATAATTTCCCTATTATTGTTTCTTACCGCTTTTTGTTGGCCTGTCTTTCATTTATTTTTACATTCTTTTGAACAACATTGAAAGTGTCATATATTTCCTGATATTGTTCAATTCCTCGGCATTTTCTTTGCATCCTCTGCATTTTTTCCTTGTGATAATGAGTTGCTTGTTCCATTCCATTGGGTGTGTTTTGCGCTTTCGTTATTCTTCCGCGAAGTCCATGATTTCATGTGTTATCTATTCTTGTTTGCTACATACCAGGCTTCTTAGTTCTCTGTTATTTGAGTTTTTAAAGCGTTTCATGTTTCTTCAATGTCTATATTCTGCATTGGTTGTATTAACGTATCCAATTTATTCACGATCTTGAAACTTTTTTATTTTTTTATGGGGAAAAATTGCCGAAAGTTTGAGCAAAAGATTAACGGGAAAACTTTTGTCGAAATCAAGTTACGTTTTTCGTAGCTTATAACCATGCTAGCAAAGAAGCATTCCTAAATTATGCCTTGGCTTGAACACGAGTGTACCAAGTAGCCAGCCTGTACACAAAATATCAAGTTAAAATGTCTGACATTTTCATAAAAATCGATTTTTGTATATAAAGCCAGCATCTAATTTAGTAAAAAAAGGTCTAATTCATCGGATTTGTTTATCTTTGGCTGCGAAACCGGTTGTATTTACGACGATCGTTCGAACGGGTTTGGACGTTTTTGATAATATTTCCCTGTGAACTGGCACTTTCCACAAAATACCTAATCGCGTTCTGAGATAGTAAATATAGAATCATTTTGGCCCTTTAGGCAAGTCCGTAGTTTGAATGCTTCCTAACTGTAGAACTAAAGTTTTCAAATTGGAATGAATGTATTTTTTTTGTGTGATCAAGTGCAGTGTAAAAAAGGACATGGAGGATGGGACAGCTTGCAGAAAACTGGTAAGATGGTATCTAATCCATAAATCCCGTAGCTTAAACTCAGTATAGCTTTTCAAAATGCAACTGAAGTTTGTCGGATTGTGCTTACATTTCTTTTTCTTCGCTTTGATATTTTGAAATAAATTGGCTTTGGACCGATTTTCTTGCTATATTGAACACATTCTCTTCATTCTTTCCAGGTGGCACAATGCAGCTTTCGGTAAGTTTGGCAATACTTCCGTGTAGATGTAGTTTTTAGGCCTTAGTTGCAACCAGGTTCTGTTCAGCATTTGCCCCAATTGTCCTTCTTGCATTTCAAAATTTAATTCCAGACAAAGTATACTGATGACATAAAACAATGATTAAATAAACTCAATTAATTTTATTTGAGATTGAGAATTCTCCTGGTCTCAGCACACCCAAATTTACAATTAGAAACTTACCCATTTAAACATGAAATTTTTGTGCAGGTTAACAGTTTTAAATCGAGTTTATTAGTAGATATTAATGATTTAACGGTTTACAAAAGTACCAACTCGACTCTTCAACAAAACCAAACTTTATTTCGGTGGCATCGGCTAAAAAAATCGGTTCCACATTGCAAAATTTGTTGTTCCTACTTACATCAGATTCATCCACCATTCATCCTGACAAACTGGATACAGACAACACACTTAAACGGACATAAATCTTATTTATGTACATAAATTCAAGGGGCGAAAGACCGATTGGGTCGATAGTCTGTTCCCAGAGGAACAAAAGTTTTTTCATAAATAAATAAAGCAACAATTTTCTCACTATTTAGGCGATAAAGTTGGCGAGAAATTTTCGTGCAGTGTCAGTCGGTGTCACGGGCATTCCTTCCTCTGATTACATGCGAACCGCAATGTTTGTTTGCTGCTGTATTAGTATAATTACACACTTTGTAGAGGACTTTTAATTAATTTTCAAATTGTTGCCTCTAGGCATTTATTAGTGGCGCAGTTCTGATCGCAAGGGTCAAACTAGTTGTAAAGTGCGGTCATTCTGGGTCACAAAAACCAGAACATCCATACAACGGTATACCTGGGGGCGATCGAAGATGTTCACCTGAGCACTAGTTTTTTCTCAGCCTAAATCGACAGGAAATATATTAAAATCCACTTGGTGAATTGACGAGATTCGACGCGCTATATTTGAAATGAGCAAATTGGCCGAATGAAAACAGGGAGAAACAAGGAAAAAACGGGCTGTGATAATCGATTCCAAATGACGATAAACTGAAAGTTTAATTAGGTGCCTGGCATTGCACAGTAAAAATCGGCTTTTCGTTCCTGCTAATTGAAGTACGAGATCTAATTTGCTGCTCCCAACATGTCCTTAATCATTCAACTGCTCTGATGGGATTCGACGAATTAAAAACTAGGGCCAGGCAATATCGAATCCACTTTTCATGACTCCGAACATTTCAACATTTTAGACTTAGTGATTTTTCCCTCATCTGTTGGCGTAGAGTACCAATGAACCAAATTAGGTTGAATTTAGGTACTGACAAAGTACGTACATTGAAGAGGAAATTTACCAAAATCTCTAATCTCTAAACTTTTCTAGCTTATTTTTCCTACAGACTGAATTGAACTCAAAATGTTCTTTTATTCTCAAAAATTCGTCCATCAATATTCTCTTTATTCTAAATAATTATGGGGTAAGTTCTGGACGCTGAAATGTATTGTGAGCTGACGATAAACACATGGTGATACTAAGAAAAATTATTCATGATGCGGAGCCATTTTATTCGATTTTTCTTGGTCAGTAATTTCAATGGTAAAACGCTCTAAAGAACCACTCAAAAATTCCACAAATGTCTTGCAAATATTTTTTTATGATTTGCAAATATTTTTGGACCAATAAATTATTATTTTCTCAATTTACAAATGCATAACTGAATGACTTAGAAAAATTGTTAGTTTTTATTATTTACTCAAAATTGGGAAGTCTTTTTCTATTATTTGTCCACCGGACGAGACGAGGAAATTTGATGTTAACAAATTGTTACAATTTCCCGAATTATGGAAAATGTTAAAATTATTGAGTTGATTTCTTCGCAGTTTCTGTGCGTTTTCTCCAACTCATTTAGATTTACTGTGCCTTTTTCTTTTTGTGTTTTTGCTCTTGTATCAATCGCTTCGATCTTGTTTGAATTTTCCATTTATTTCTTCTATTTTCTTCAAAATATCATTGCAGGTTTACGACCACGAAAATAACAGATTTTAACGCTCACAATAACGTCAAGAAATGCACAATTGAGGCAAATTAATAACGAAACAACAGAAAGTGATTCAGATTCTGCAAATTTATCGTCGGAATGAAAGAAAGTCACTGACATAAGTACATTTCAATACGGAGTCTCTAATAATGATGTCTCTGCCAAATAGCTTGCGAAGACTAGACTAGTTTAAATCTGCAAGAGACTGTAATAACTTTTTAACATAATTATGCAGAAACCACGTTTGTCGCCCTAATGAAATAGTCTAATTTTGATCGACAAAACGTGAAAAACCCTGTGCATTAACCAAACGATAAGAAACAGAAATAAGTAAGTTTAAAAACACCCAAAGACTCCAAGTGGAAGTTTTTTAAGTTTAAAACTAAGACCTGAAGAAACATATGAAAGTGGTGAACTTTTCGCGTCAGTAGGGCCGATAAAAATGGTCATGACGTTTCTCTAGCACGCATGGCTTGCATCTTCAGAGGTAAGGTTTTTCTTGCAAAAGAAGCGTCAAGCGCAAGTTCTTATCGACCAAGCTCTGATAACCGAAAAATCACCAATTTGAATCAAACACGTTGAATCAAAGCTGATTAATCTGCATGAAACAAAATTCATATAAATGTTGGCAGCCGAAGCTGGAAAACTTGCTGATTTCGAGCGTTAAAGCGAAAAATGCAGCAAGTCAGTCCGGAACATACACATAAATCGTAGGTATATCGAAAGTTATTACGATATTTTGAAAGGACTTGAGCGAGCCAGGAAGGAATTTGATTGAGCAGCTGAAAATTCCATTTCGGCATTGGCCGCGCTTGCAAGAATGTATATTCCACTGGTGCCAGAAAAAGGGAAATTGTAAAATGTCGAGACATCTGAAATCGAATGGAGAAAAAGCAGTTTCAGCCGGCATGAAAATTCTAAAAGGGAGAAGAAATTAAATTTCTCAAATCAATTACTTTCAGTTAGTTTGAGCGCATAACTTCTCTTCTCTCTCCGCTAAGCCCTAACTATGTCTAGATGTTAGAACAAACACATTTGACACTCTGCTGCTCTGCTCTTGTTACTCGATCCACTTCCCGTCCTAACGAGAAAATAACACCCCGATCTGACCCCCCTTTGTACATGTGTGAAAAATTGACTCACTAATAATATTTCTTATATTTATTTTCTCGGTTCCGACAAAATCGATAAATCTTCTTCACACAGTTGTGGAACACATGTTTCGTCTGAGTGCTGTTTCTAATTTATTTTCTGCGGCCACGACATGAAAAATAGAGCTGTTTTAAACATCGACAGTTTGGTATTTAAAGAATAGGAGCATACAGTGACAAAATATCTCTCATTATACAGAATGTTGGCCAAGATATCCTACAAGGGTTTTTGTCACTTTTCTTGCGCCCTCAATGCACCACTTACTAATACGAGTGTCCTATCAAACCTTGGCTGAATTCGTCAGTTTTATTCCTTTTTCCCGAGATTTTAAAGATTCGTGGACATAACGCGTTGACCAAAAGCAGAATGTTCACTTCTTACTTTTTTTTTTTTGGAAGTCGGAAAAACTGAGCCTCTCAATGAACAGCACCAAATATCGACAATTTTTTACGTCGATCTGGTCTACCATTTGAGCCGAAAGAAGTGGTTTTATGAAGATTTAATGTGTTTAGTCTTGTTTTTTGATGTCTACATTGCGATCTGAAATAAACGTAGACTTTACTAAATCCGTTAATGATTATTTGTCTTACGTCGCAGCCTGGCAGGCATTTTCTAAATACTTCGGCTGTTTTCCATTAAGCAGGGAGTAATGCTGGGTAACTAAAACGATCCCAATCGATTTGTTTTTTTAGAGCACATCAACTCCGGTTCTATGAATGTGAAACTTGTTGCACTGCAAAATGCGTTTCCCTCCCAAAAAAAGTTAAAATTAGAAACTTTTGCTTGCAAACATAATCCTGAAACAACCTGCTCTGCTTCCTGTTTCCTTCCTGGCTTTTAAGACAGAGTAATAGAAAAATTACTGCAAACAGCCACATTTCAAGCAGAGAAGGGAAATGGCAGTCCATTTAGGTTTTTTTTTTTAACGAACGAGACCCTTGTGGCAAATAATCCATCCTCATCCTGCCTTATTTCGGCTCATTTGATAATAGACGAGAGCTCTTAAGGAATGGGTGAAAAACAGTAGAAAAAAGCGAACCGACGCAACGTTTGAATAAATTAGAGTACAAGATCGCCAGAAACAAGGGAATAAAGGCGGTTAATGGGGGTGTAAATTTTCGATAACAAGCCGGTTTTCTTTTGTTCCGTTTTGTATCGCCAGCTAAAGCGAAAATATCCTTTTAATTGGAAAGAGCGCTAGTTTTTAAAGGCCAGGAAAGGATTTTGTGCCGTCCGGCAAAAGTGGGGAAATATTTGAATTTACTGCCACCTGGTGCTGTGTCAACGGATAAATTTCTGTAAGACTTTTTCGCATTTTTCCTGTTTAGGTTTTAAAGTTCACAGGATAAAACCGATTTGAAACAACAAAACATCTTGCGATTGTCTCAGGCCAAAAAGTATGACGCTATCCGAAATCCAGCCATCAATTTTAATAAAACTTCAATTTCCATGTTCAATAACCGAGAATTTAATGCAAAATCCCTGGCCCAATCCAAAACGGGAAAATAATAAAAAGTCAATTCTTTGTCAATTTGCGACGCAAAAGTTTTGGCGAGTGCATTCGAAGTTTTCGAGTTGTGCTTTTGACGTTCCGCAATGTGCAATCAAGACAATCAAATTCAATTGTTATCATTCCAGAATGGACATAACCAACCGGGACGTCTCAGATTCAACTTTTCCAACTTTCCAATGGCAGGATATTGAGATTTAATACATTTTTAATGCCCACAAGTCGACCAAAAAGTTCAGCGAATAAATTACAGTTAGACCAAAATATCCTCAATTTGCTGGATCCAGGGTGTACGGAAATTAGCAACAAACAAACACGGCAAATTTTCGAGATTATACGATCTAAATCAGAAAAAGTAAGAACCAAGCGAGGTAGGACTCTTTAAAGATCGGTCCTCGACTCTTTGTTTTTTTTCGTATCAAAAGCGAGAGATTCAGAGCATTTTAAAAAGTGATGAACCAGACTGGTCTTGTGAATAAATCAAGAACTTTACCAAAGTGTGTGCGCAAGAACCAGACTAAGACCATGTTCTGCAAGACCAAGACTTTTGCAAAAGTCTTGCAACACACTCGTAAGACAAAAATGGTTGTGTATGTGTGTGTATCAGTTATTATCATCTTTTAATTTATTTAAAAATTAATTTTATTTATGTCTTGCAAGATTGTTGCTCCAAGAACAAGACAAATACCATATTTAAGACCAGCTGAGCCAAAGAGTACCGTATTCAGCTCAACTATTCTGGATTTTTCAACTGATTCTAAGATTCTTAGTTGTCTAGTCGGATTACTGTTTTTTTTTTCAGTCACTAAATGGGCGAAAGTAAAAGATTACTGGAAATTAGTATAACAATAGTTTGGGCGCGATTTCCAGCTGCGGAACATTGCTTAAATAATGAAAGAAAGTGATAAAAGCAGTTTTTTTGCGCATAACTTTCGAACCGTTGATGCTATTGAAAAGAAATATACCTACAAAACTAGGCAAACTAAATAAAAATCCGTTCATTTGTTTTTAAGATTTTCTGTAATTAATTTAGTTTTGCTTCTAAAAAATCGTACTACAACTGTTCTTGAAGGTACACGCTTCACGCTATTGTACACTTTATAAGTGGCATAAAGTTTAGCTTAAAATATTTATGACTTTTGTTCATTGCTATTTGTAATGTAAAAAAGCTCTTGCCAGATCCCAAATAAGGTTTTTTTAAGACGTCAAGATGCTTCTCCAAGGGTCTATTTTACTCGTAAAGAGCTACAAGCACTACAACGTACAATAAAGGAAAAGTTGATTACTGAGGCGTAAATTTGTTTAATGTTATAAACTTAATTTTAGGGTTAATTATTTTCAGATCAAATTTCCACATCGATTTCTTTATTGCCATGATTTTTTAAAATTTGCTATGAGCAATAATTAAGCGCTTAAATTTGCATAAAAATCATAGCAATAAAGAAGTCGATGTGGAAATTTTATCTGGAAATAATTTACCTTTCAACTTTTAACACAAAAAATTCCCGATTTTCCACTTAATGTTTAAACAATTTACCCTTCAGCAATCCACTTTTCCGTTATTGTACGTTATAGTATAATTAGACAATTAAAAAAAAAACGCAAAAATCGGCGGTTTTTCATGTTTTTTGGGTAAACAGACGAACGGTTTTTAATTTAGTTTGTCTCATATTGTAGGTATGTTTAATACTTGAAAAAAAGTTATGCGCAAAAAACTTTCTTCGATTATTTAAACAATGTTCCACAGCCGGAAATCGCGTACAAACTATTGCCCCAATTTTCTGACATCCTTCCAAACAACTTCCAATCTTTCCAAATCTTTTACCTTCATCCATTTAGCTCCCCGAAACAAGTTCGATATTTTCCAAAACAACCGAAGCCTTTGCTCTGCTTTGCAACTCATTCTGTTAAAAGTGAACAATTGCCCGGGCAAAAGTTTGAGTTCATATGCAGATTTCAGCAACATAAATTGTTAATCCTGACGATGCTTTTGGATGGCCGTTAAAAATGTTCAATTTCCGGATTTGTGGCTCTGGAAATAAAACGCGGACGTTATATGGTTTAAGCTCTTCCACTTTTGTGCGCGAATCCTGAAATCTGCATTTTATCGTGCTATTCAAAGACTTACTGTTCGGATGTTGGTAATTATCAGCTTGCAGCTTACCTGAAACATTAAAAAAGAAAAATTAACATACAGTTCTCGAACGGTTTCTGGGTATTTGCAGTCACATGGGCGGTTTTATGGATGGCTTTAATATCGCGGCCAAGAAGCAGACCATCTTCAAAATAAATTCCTTCTGAACCAATTAGGTTTTCGAAATCGGACTTTCCAGGGTATTGCCAATAAAATCCAACTGCTGGAGTTTAGGACAACGATAACTTTTGAGTATGCCGGTCATGCAACAGCCCAAATAAATTTACATTTTGGCCCACCAAAGCGAGTTAACGAAGTTTCAACGGAAAATATATAACTAATACGTGCTAAAATTGTTCAATTAAGGCCGAAATTGATTAGTAAAAGTGAAAATCGACGACGACTTGAGACAATTAAGCTAATATTGTCATTAGCAAGGCTAATAAGGTTGGGTGGTGTTGAATATTGATTCCAGTTATTTACCGGGAGTTGCACAAGTAATTACAGAATTTATTTAAAATTCAGCGGGCTGTTTTTTGGGAAAAATCTATTGGAGTTAAATCTGGCGATCCAGGGGGCTATTTCACAGGTTCTCGCCATCCTATCCACCGATTGGAAAAGTTTCATCCAGAAATTTGATAAAAAGTCATCAGTCAAATCCCTCTTCAGTTAACTTCTTTAGATGCACTTTGGTTTGGTGTTGAAATGATCCAATCTTCGCATAAGTATGTGTGACTTTCTTTGCAAGAACCGTCATGGTGTGTCGGATAAGGTAATTGGTAATTTACGTTGACACAATTAGATGAATCTAATTGAATTCGCTAAAGTGCAAGGCAAAAACCAAACACAATTACCGGTTAACTGTATTAGCGCGTTTGTCGTTCTCCTGCTGCGGAAGAAATACGAACAATAAGTGACTTGCAAAACAATCGTGGAGACTCGAATTTGAGACAAGGAAACTGCATAATATCGAATGCACCCGCCCATGTGACACTACAAAACCGGCAAAACTCCGTCCACAAAACTCGAAATGAATACAAATAGCCTGGACACCTTTCGCCGTGTTAAATGTTTCTGTGGACGGGAGGCGCTCTTTTTTTGCAATTTTCCGTGTCCATGAGTAGGACACGGCCGCCGGCTGAATATTTCCAGTTGTTTTGCATCTTTTGTGCATCCACGAGGAGAAAAATACAACATTGAAATTGTTTGTTGCCGCTTTCGGATGAAACGGACGAGTGAAGCTGCGAAGCAGCCAGAAAAAAAATTGAAATCAAATTTTAACTGGTAGACCAGCGTCATTGTTTGAATTTTTGTCGCTCGCGGGTTTCAGCCTGATGAATGCCCTAATTCGGTCTTATTGTCTTATTTTGTAGCATTTTCTATTTTTCCCCCCTTTTAACCCGAAAAATTCACCACTAAACTTTATGGAAAAACTTGACTCACAGAAACTGGTGAATAAATTCCTCATATTTCATCTCCGATTTTTCGACCTAAGAAGCGTTTCAATAATCATAGGTTTACAAATTGTGAATAATATTCGCGGCTGCAATTGCAACTACTGCTCAGAAACGCCTTGAAAATTCAATATTTTCCAATGAAAAATACAAATAGTTTGCGCGATTAAAGTTGTTGCAAAAAAATGTTCTTAGATTAGCTACTTTTCAATTTGTTTCGTCAAAAATCAACTGTTCTGCTACTGCTATCCGGAAATCGACTTCCCTAATGAAAAAACTAAGAATAAATAAAATATTTGCAGTTCATTGATGAGCAATGGACATTATCCGTTGTTTCCATTAATCTGAGTCCCCAACAACCTATTGTTTCATGAACTTTCCATAAATGGGATTTCCGTTGCCGAAAACGCCATAACATTTTATTCGTCCTTCTAATAAAGACAAAATGCTCGTAAATTGCAGATATATTCGGTAGAAAGTATGTTTTTTTACGGAAAACACGTGATTTTAATTTTTAGATGGAAAAACTCGCACTGATTTGCCTAAACGATACGGGCGCAGCTTAGGAACGTTTGTTGGAAAATGGAGCATTAGCGCCGAGAATTTGAGTGCTGTTGTGTTCAGAGAGCTTCTAATGGACAAAAAATAGCATTTCATATCGTCGTTTTGTCATAAACAAAAGTTGCCCCCGGTGTTTCTGGAGTGTGCACTTGATTTTCAACAAAACGTTCAATGGATTCAACGCTGGTGTGAGTAAAAGCAGGTTTCCATTCCATTCGATTCAAGTAAATTGAGTTGATTGGTGAATGTTCAGATTTTGAGCCGGTTTAATGCTGATTCAAACTGGAAATTTGGTGATCAATACAGATCGTTGCGTCTTTAATCATTTTAATACAAATTTCGTGTTGGTACAAACGCTTATAATTTTTTTGCACGTGTGGAAAATTTTTTGATTGGTATCTGTCGGATCCAAGTAGAAAGTAAATCGTAGAAAATCAACCTTCTTATTAATTACTTCTTACTAATTCGAAAAAAATTAACGAAATCGCTGAAATTTTCCTTTTTTGAGCTAAAGAGTCTCTTTAATTTTTAACGTGAAATTTTTCAGAAATAAACATCATATTTTTGCTTTAGGAAAAATCACCACATTTGAATTTCAGCTCGCAAAATCTTACGTTGGAAAACGATGTTCACTTTATGTTAAGAAAGTGGGTTTACGGGAACGGCTCAAATTTATTAATTATTAACAATTCTAACATTGCTTATAAAAACTGTGAGGTTTCACTTAATAGTCATGCTAGCAGACTTGTGCAAATAATGCCGGTCTATTCTCTACAGTTTCACACAAGGACTCAATCAAGAACGTCTTAGACTGGAAAAATGTATTTTTAGAATTCCATTAATTTTTTTATAAATTTGAGCTGTTAATTTTCTTTCAGCCGATACACAAGCAATTTCCATGCTACAATTGCCTCATCAGACTTTTAGACGATTTGACTCTGAAGCGAAACGATTTTTAATTTTTTATGCGAAAAGCATGCGTCGGGCGAAATTAAAAAACAAGATATCAAATTTGTTCAAAAATAAACGAGAAGTTAAGAAGTAATTTTTATTTCAAGAGCAAGTAATAGCGTTCCATTTTTTTCACAAAAAATATTCAATGTTTTAAATTTATATTTACATTACAAAAATTGTTATTAATTTTTCTAATTGAATAATTTTGAATAATTTTTCTGGTTCTAAATAAAGAACACTAACAACGGAAGGGGTGCCTCAGTTAAAATAAGTGAGCTGTTTGAGCTTAGAAGTTCTTTATAAGCTGCAACAAAATGAACGTTACACAGTCAGATTTGCCCTAACTTTGGAACTGAATAAATGCTGATTGCTTCAAGCGATTTCGTTTCTGTTTGAAGCTTTATGGAGCCCCATTTGTTTTCTATAAGTCAATGTTTAATAATTAAGCATATCAAACAATCTTTCTACAGGGTGGCAAATGAAAAAGAGCAACATTTTGCCAAGTACGGCAAGCTCCTCGTTGGATAAAAGAGTTTTTTTGGATCCCAACCTCAAAAGTTTAAAGATAAACCAAATAACGAGAAACGGGCTTTCAATTTTTCTGTCATCTTTTTTTACAGGGTGGCCTCAAAAAACAACGTTTTGGGTTCGCAGCGACAACTTTTCCGCTCTTGGTCCGATTGTAACGATCTCAATCACACGTTGAAGCTAAAACTTCATAGACATTTTAAGAGAAAAATTAAATATACGGGTTGCATAAAAATGACCCATAGCAGCCCCTGAAATCTGTGACTGGTAGATTTTCAATTAAGGTGAAATTTACTTTTGAATATTTCATTCATTCATTCAAATTTTTGGCACTCAATAACTTCCCTTAAGTCGACTGTGAAGTTCTAGCTTCAACAGGAGCCCTAAATTTTGACAATCGATTTATGAGAAAAAAATATTACTACATGGCATGGTATGGTGGATTTTTTCTGAGACCACTCTGTAAGTAACCGAGATGAGGGCAAAATTCAAAAATATTTTTCTAGATTTCAGATCAATCTTAATGCTTGTGATGTTGGAATACAAAAAATCGCATCTTGTCCTTAGAACACGCGATACATTCGCTCTAGGGAGATTTTATTCAGTTCCAAATTTATCAGGGTAACCTTGATTTTGTTCAGCAGTTCAGTTATGAATATTTTTAAAATTTGCGCATGTAGCACCTTTTTTGCAAGATGAAGATGATAACTATGCTGTCCATTGGCAACGTGCTTAGAAAAATTGAAGCTTCCCTTGCAAACTCACCAGAGAAACTGGTCAATTGTTATCTTGGCTAGTTGACTAGAGATTTTTTTCCCCAGATAATTACATATTCAGAACAAGGCTTTATTCACAAGACAATGCGTTATGTTCTGGTTCTGGTTAATCGAGTGACCGGTCGCCACACCCACGAATAGGTAAATTACGAGGCGCCGAACCCATAGTTTGCCCAGTTGAACCATTACCAGACCAAGTCTGAAGTATAATGGTCTCTTATTTATTTCCTTATACGTAGAGACTTGTGGGTGTAGCCATTACTTATCTTGGGTTCAGTGTGCACTTTCTGCTTCTTGTTCTAAACCAGAAACTTCAAAGCGAAAATGCTCGCATCGAACCAACCCATTGTGGTGGCAAATCGGCAAAAAGCGCAGAAGTAAATAAGGTTAGTCGTTAACTGGAATCCAGCGTATCGAATATCAGTTTCACGTTCAAACACGTTTTCCTTTATATAAATCGCACTGTCGCCGAGTAAATATAGAATTTCACGTAAAACTACCTCACATATCGACATTTTCTTGTTGTGAGCTTGCAGGCAACGGTGTAAAGTCGCACTTATTTCGAAGAAAACGCCTCTTTATTCCCGCAAAAGCTTCATTTCGCATTGTCGCCATTTATTGAGCGAAAAATAAAAGTCTCACGCCGGGTTCCGAGTGCTAAAGCTGCAGAGCGTTAAATCGGTTAAAAAACTCCCAACTTTTCCCTGTTACTTAACTGGTTAGGAATCAACGTCCAAAAATCAACAATAATTTTATTAAATTGATCATAGACTTTCTAATGGAGAATGCCTTGCCTCCATTAGGAATTGCCTCCATTAGAAACTTCGTTCATAATCTAGTGTGGAGGTGCTCCAAAACAAACTTTCCAGCAATTGGCATTAATTAAATTAGCGAAACGACAAAACCTTCTTGAATCCGGTTCGTGGAAATTAGAACGCCTTGAAGATAAAAGCAGCCCCGTTTAAGAAAAAAACGAAGCAAAGAAAAACGATCCTCGTAAGCACTGGGATTCGTTGGCCGCTGTAGAAATATCGCCGCAGCTCGTACTTTTTCCTAATTAAAATTTTTAATGCTTAACAATTAATTTAGCCGATGTAAATTAACTGAAATGAGTTCGGCAACGAGCTACGTGTTGAGGCAACCTGCCGCCCATTCTTAATCAACAATGGGCGGCCCCCCATTTTTCCCTTGGATTCCGTTTCTTTGTGCCGGATAATAAATACTCGGCGAATTGGGCCAGTTTCTCTCGACGAACGACTATAATTTGTGGTAATTAATTTTTCGGGCATTTACAAATGAAATTTATTGCTGCAAATACTATTTACAAAGGGCCATTTGTTTAAAGGACCACTTTCAGTTTCGTTCCGACCTACAGATTTATCGATTTATTCAACTAATTCCATTCATATCTGGGAAACGGCTTTTCATTTGAAGTAATTTTCATTAGTTTTGGCCAGTTTTATGCAATTTGTTTGTTGTTTAATGTTTGGTTAATCCATAGAGAAATTTCGTATGAAAATATGAACACATTTTGCCTCATTTGAAAGGACTCGCTTTGAAAGGGCTTCAATATGTCCACACTTTGAGTTTTACTAATGTTTCCTGGTTTTTTACAATCTATTATTTATCGTTCAGCTTGTGTCTGTGCACACACTCTGTGAATTTTTCTCATTAACGTAGTTTTTTTACATAGTCAGTTTTCAAAGCATATTGAACTCCCAACTCTGGTATATTTTTATTAATGATGGAAAATTACGTTGAAATTGAAGTCTTTGTCTGAAAAAAATATAGGCGTTGTTTGATTCAAATGCTTTCCAAATGATTGAGGCCCAAATAGAAGCCTTTGACTTAACAATATTGACAATATTCTAACAATGGAGAATTTAATTACTCTGACTTTCACCTGCCTGCGAAAAGTTTGTTTCAGAAGTTAGGGAACTCTGAAGATGCCACCCTTATGGCAAAACGTCGGCAATTTTTGATTTTACTCCGTTCCAAATCTCGTTATTTGATAACAATAAGCAAGCTTTTTCAGTTCAAGTTATCCACATAAGAAATACCGTTTTTTTTTAATTGCTGACGTTTTGCCCAGGTTATTTACACGTCCTCGGGTTACTTTTATACGAAAATGCCCAGTTTCTGCTACCAAAAACAATCAACGCAAAATTTTACATTTTCCAGTACCTAAAGACGGTGCACGTTAACGGTTTATCGATTTTCCTGCAACCAAAAACTATTTTCTGATCCAGCATAAAGTGGGGAACAAAAAATGTCAACTGCTGTTTTCTTTTAAAATGCATTTCGATTTAAAAAATCGCTGTACTGCCCGAAACAACTCAACGCTAAATTTAACATTTCATACTTTCTAATGAACGCCAATGAGGTATTTGTAAACAAAAATTATTTTTTAATTCTGCATTTAGTTGGGAACAAAAAATATTTTTTTGGGTTGTTTCGCTTAAAAGCACAGCTTTTTATTTAAAAAATAAAAACCCTCGGATTATCCGTGAAAATCAACGTTGTTGTCAACTTTACATACAGGCAGACAAACTGTGCACGCCAATGGTATTCCTGCAATCAAAAAGTGATTTTCTAATTCCACGTTCAGTTGGGAACAAAAAACTCGTTTGCGTTTTCTCCTAAAATGCATAGTTTTTTATATAAAAATAAAAAGCTTCGAACTGTTAGAGAAAATTACCCCAACATTTGATATTTTCCAGGAAGAAAAATGTATCTTAGACAGGTTTTCTTCAGACGGCTAAAAAAAATTTTAAAAATTAGTTTTACCCCAATTCACATACCGTCTTTAAAACAAACTTTTCTTGGACTGGTTTCCTTGGCAGGAAAACTTTGCTTCGATGATGAGATTCGAATCGGGGTAAAAACAAAAACCTGTTTGTTGCTTATGCTGAAATTTTCTCCTCATATAATTTAAGCATCCTCAATCTGCCAAAATAAATTTGGGAAAAAAATAATTGAAAAAATTTGGGGAATAAATTCGGCAATTTTAAAAATAAAAAAACCTTTTGCTTTTACCCCGTTTGAAGTCCAGTTATTAGAGCAAACTTTACCACTGAGAAGGACCACAAAAGTCATCGCATCTAAGTTTTTTACTCATTGAACTTTTAACTCATCAGAGAATCATTGAATGTAAACTGATGCTTTGCCTTTCATTATTAGACGTGATTTTTAACAACCTGAGGAGGAAACCAACAAAGGTTTTTCTTGCCTTCTTCGGTACCATGTGAAACATTTAACACGTTTCGCCTTCAACCAACCAGCATCATGAAGGTGTAATTTACCATGAGAAAAATATATTCCCATTGTTGGAGACACGCAAGAGAAACCCTACACATGCTGGTTGAAGACTAATGATTGAGTAAGACTAGAAGTCGTTTTGATCTAATTTGGTACGGAGGATATTGAAGCTGCTGTTTGTGTAGTTTTTCTGTCGGTTTTACGGAAATCCGAATTAGAAGGTTAATTTGTGCAGTGCGTTGTGTCAACCAATTAGGTGTGTGTGTGTGAACGAGCATTTAATGACCGGTGTTGAAAGCTCAAAAGGAAGAATTCTTGATTTTCTTTGAACGGACCGAGTTGACATACGAGTGTGGGAACTATTAATTATGGCCGGTAATTTCGAATACGTGGTTCAACATGAAGAAATCCAGCGATGTTCTGAATAATTACACAGGCGAAGCTAATGAGCTTTATTCAAGCTACGAAGCGCTGCCTTTGGAACGAAATTGACGCTGTTGGTGGCACAGTGTTGGTTACAATCCCCTGCGGATTACAGAATATCCCAAAATCCGCGATTATTAACACAACGATTACAGCATTCATTCCGATCCAAATCGATTATTGTACACACGTTTCGTCCAATGAAAGCCCAAAATGGATGGGCTGAAAACAGTGCGAATTAATTCCGTGCCATTTGCCATACTTTCAAATAAATTTACCAATTGAAAAGGAACATTCAAGATATAACTTTACGCGAAAGTTCTAAGACATGTTCTTCAAAGTTCTTGTATTCAGGCGTCGCAACGAGTTCGCAAATTTCCCAAAGTTAATTCATACATGAAGGAAAAACATTAAGCGCAGCTTGCTGCAAGTTTAGCACCGTTTCTTAATAGAATTACGGCTGCAATTGGCCTCCAGGTTTAATCGGGGTTGTTAACTGTTAAACAAGGTTTGCTGATATACTGATAGTTCCAGACACCCGGTCAGATTTTGCACGAAAGTCCTACAGAATTACGTTGGAAATATTCCCCAAAAGTTCCATCTAGTTTGCCTTTAACGAAAGCTTTTTAGAGTAAGAGTTTATGTGAGTGAAAACCAATTTATTTTTTGCAACCTCAAACTTCACTGCGTTTGGATGTTTTCCAGTTCAAAAACAATTTTAGTGCAAGTAAACCGAGAAAAATTAACTAAAACCATATAATTAGTAAAACGAAAAATTCGCTTGCAACTTGCTCGGTACTGATCCTGATCCACGATCCAGCCTGATCCAACCAGATTCATATTCTATAAACTTTTGATTGATTCTTTTCCAACTGTTGTGGAAATATGTTTTTTCGTCTAATGAACAGAGTGCATAGAATTGGAAATTCCAAACAAACATATTATAAATTACCGATAATTGATCATCAATTTCGTATTTTAAATTGAATGAAGGATTAAATGCGGATAATTACGTTCTAAATAAATCAATTCTAATCGCCAGTTTTGTTTGATTAAAATACATTAATAATAAAGATTCTATAATATGTATCATCTGCTCGAGATTCAATTCTAGATTTCTAGAACGAGGCAGTAGCTGGAAACAATAATTTGAACTTTTTCGATTTATGCAATAGGGATTTTCGCGATATTTTTGCACTCATGCAATAAAAGAGGTTTTCCCTGCACAGAGTGGACAAAAAACACTGAATTTCGGGAGAACTTGAAATTCGTCCTCAAAAGTCTCCATTGAAGCAGTCACTAGCTGATAAATTGCGTTTTATGCAAGAAATTTTCAACCTTTCAGAAGACACATTTTTAAAGTGGCAACATTTAAAATATAGCAAGAAAGTGAAAAAATTTGGTGATTGAGGTGAACTCCAGGTCCACTCTAACTCCTTGATCGTTTTTTTTTAATGGTTTGAGAAATAGAATGTGAAAATCTTATCTAGTAAAATATTGGAATAAAAAAAAGAAAAACTTCCTTTTTGCAGATTTACCCATTTTAAAACCCCTCTTCCGTGACCAATCAAAAACAAATAATAAACTTGTGACTGAAAAGTATCCTCAACTATCACAATCTCATCAATGTTCTAAGAAGTAGCATATTCTTTTCACAAAACGAGAGCTTTTCGCATAAAATAAACCTCTGGGGCTACGTTTCTATACCTGTGGCGGTAACACTCTGTATAAACTAAAAACAAAGTAATTTATATACTCAAACACGTTTCTCGCAGCTTAATATTTGTCAATACTCCG
Organism: Dendroctonus ponderosae; assembly: GCF_020466585.1. NCBI lineage: Eukaryota > Metazoa > Arthropoda > Insecta > Coleoptera > Curculionidae > Dendroctonus > Dendroctonus ponderosae. The sequence continues at coordinate 5,003,465 of NW_026018916.1, forward strand.
CAATAAACACGGAAAACTCCTCAAGCTCCAGCCACACTTCATAAATAATGAACGGATGCTGAATTTTGAAGACCAGATTTCGAATGATGAAAATGTTTGTTGGCTCTTCCAGCTTGGGTACATTTATGTTGACGACAAGTAGAAACCATGTTTATCTGGGCTAAGAGCTTTTTTTATTTGTCTATTCGTGTCGTTTTTTTTTGGCTAAATCTTTATATGTACTTTGCTGAAAGTGTCCCTGTCGATTCCATATATCTATGAATTTTCGAAAATAACCGCGTCTCCTTCAAGACTCCCTGAAGGATAGATCTTCGAGAATTTATAGTTTTCCGTTCGAAATATTGCACAGTGGGACAGATTCTGGCCATTAGGAGATGAAACTTTTGAAAATAAATTTAGCGTCTTTGTTTCATTCTGGATGTCCAATGCCATGTAATAGTTTCTTTAGAACGTTTTCCTTTGGCTATGGGAAAATTAGAGCGTCATTTAAGGAGGTAATATATTGTTAAATTTAATAAACGGGTGGCTTTTTGGCTCTCATAGAAAAAAGAAAGTAGGATTTCAAATCGGGAAGACACGAAAATCGACCTTTCTACTGCGAAAACATGCTCTTGATTAATTTCGATTACCAGCACGGTTTTTGAGTAATTTTTCAGCTAATATTTGTCCCAAGCTAAGCAGTTTTGGTTCAAAGGAAAATTAGTCCAAACGCCCAATTTTGAGCAAACCCCCCTGTGTATTAAACAAAAGTGACGGAAACACAAATAAAAAATTTTTATCGACCCAAAGACGCCAAACGAAAGTTTTTGAATTTGAAAACTCAGACCTGAAGAAACATGAAATGAACTGAAGACTTTTTCCAGTTATTAGGGTTGGTTGGGCAAAAAAATCCTCCAGTTTGGTTTGAGTGGTAAGACAAACGTACTTAGTAATGGCGAAAAAAAACCAGTTTCATCCTCCTTAATGCCTTTGAGCCATTTGTCGTTATAATTCTAACGACAATTTGGCTTTCGGTACTTCATTAGCGAAAGCTCGAACGATCGAATATCCCAGTAATCAATCTAAAGGGTTTTTCCCGTTGCCGTTGACCCGATCCCACTGTTCCCGGATTTCAGACTGCACTTAGAGAAAATTCGTCTCGGCAAAACTTGGAAACTGTATTTAATATCCGCTTTTGCTGAATTGCATCGGCGAATCTGGTGGATTCTGATTGTTTGCCCTACTAGACCATGTCGAAAAAGAAATAACTTTTAAGGGGGGCTTTCGACAAATAACTATCGAACATCGGCCCGCAGCTGTTGAGATCAAATAACGCTTTGTATTAACGTTGGCTCGATGGGATGGCGAGTATAAACCTAGCTTCAATGCCATTATTTTTTCCTCAAATAAACCTTGTTAATTTTCAAAGATTCAAACATTTTTAATGAGTTTTTTTACCGTAATAAACCAGCTATGAACATGTACAGGCAAGGACTTGTCATCAAGGGCCTTAAATAAGTACATCGATTAATATTGCCTTGAAAGGTTCTCTCAAGTGTATTTTAGATGTTTTAGATACGATGACTTCACTTTCATCTGTTAATGGAAATTATCAGGGAGACCGACAGCTGCGGTCGTCGTTGTTGCTTTTCTATTGACATTTCAACTTTGCGGCTGAAAATGGGGCAAAATAGAACGATATTTTAAAGGGGGCAACTAAAAATCATCAAACTGATGAGCGCAAAGCTCCAGAAAGCTTTATCGTGGAATAAACAGAGATCTGCTCCTATTTTCCAAACTCAATTTGCTGCTGAAAATCAACAGCAGATTTTTCGGCGTTTTTTTTTTCATTCGTCCTCACCCAGCTGAATTTCACCGAGCGGAAGTAACATGTTTTCTATGTGCACATGCTCGAAAAAGACCATTTTAAATGCGAAGGGGAGGCTGCTTGACGCATGCTATAAATTAGATTTTTTATCTACATTCCTGGATTTCGGGTTTAAAACGCCAAAAAATAAAAGATAAACGGCCCTTTTGAATCTGCACCGACAGTTCTCATTAATTAAAAACACAAGGCATTTTTCGAAAATAAATACACGTTTGAAGAAGAAATGCATTCGTGATTGGAAACGGTAAAGTGCCTGCGGAAGTTGGGTTACTATGCCTGGAACGGTTCGGTTATGTTCCTTTTTTTCTGTCCGCCAAGTAAAAATGACCAACATTTTTCCGCAGGGTCAGTTAATAAACGGGAAATGAACGTACTCAGTCTTGCTGCTGCAGGAAGAGAGATGGAGGAGAAATTAGCGAAATAGCTTGGAACGGGTCCCATAGATTTAATTGGTCAAAACTAAAGGAAAATTAATTGTCTTTTCAGTTCGCTTCGCCTGCCTCAAAGAGACTCTAATGGCCAGCCTAATGTGCAAAATACTATACTAAAATTTCACTACTCGCTACTGTTTCATAATAAGCCCTTTAAAACACTTTCCATTGCCCAAGAAACAGTTTGAATAAATTTAATCCCATAAAGTATATTTTCCGAAACGGTTCAATCACATTAAGCTGGCCCATTTCAGTCTGAACGACCAACCTTGTAAGCATCCTTATTTAAAAGAAATGTTTCCAAACAAATCAGAACTATTAATATCGAACCATAATATCCTATTTATACGTTATACAGTTTCCGTGGAACCAATTTTAATGCATTTCCGACTGCAGTTCGAAAACACCCGTAAATAGTAACTCGAACATTTATGAAACGCAAATAAATGAACGCCCAAAAATAGAAATATTCCGTGTTTGAATGTCTGGAAACTGGCATATACAAGACAGTATTTAATAACTTTCTGTTTTATTTTCGTTGGGGAATTGATTTGTTTCGTTTGCTTGGATTGCGACTGGGAACCAAACACAAATAAATTGGGAAATTAAATTTTTCAACACCAACTGTATGTTTTTATTAGCGGTTTTGATCGTCCAGTGGAGGTTTTATTGAGTTTCAATGCAGTTGGTCTGAAGTCGTTCTGTTCACGTGTTTACTGCGTCTATTTGGCGCGCCTTTGAGAGCTGGTATATTTTTGAAAAATTCACCGCAAAACTCTTGTGATTTTCAAAACAATTTCTGGCCTGATTTCAGCCAATTTAAAAACTTGATTCAATCTCCCTGCAAGCTTTGAGGAAAAACCATATTAAATTTAGATTTTTTCGGCCTCGCGTCAAACTTTCCAAGTATTAATGTGCTTAAATCTATATCAGCGCCAGGCTTTTCAACAGGAGGAAAGGAAAGAAAGTCAAATCCTAAAATACACCGTAAATATTGATCCTGATATTACTTGTGAAACTATTGGATTGTTTCCCACGGGTTTATCAAACATGAATAATAAACGCACGCCTAACAATAGGATTTCCAGGCTTAAAAAGTCGCATTTTTAGTTCAGCAGCGTCTAAAAGCAAAGTTTATCTAAGTTTGCCTCGAAATGTTCTCACTTCACCTACATTCCGCCGAACTTGGCCGGGGAAAAACCAACAAAATGCCAACTTTTCCACCGTGAAACCGAAGCGGTTTTAAAAAGCTAACAAGTAGAGAGGCGTCAAAACTTTCCATTGCCGGCGAACTTTCCATTAAGACTAATAGGGCGGTGCATAAAACCATCCGGTCGGCATTCGGAACGGATGAAACTTTGAGGATCTCTTTCCTCGCGATATAATTTCCCCCGAAGTTTTCACGACTTTTCCTAAAAGGTTGAATTATTTAAAATGCTTGTTTAGCACTGGTATTGGTCTGTTTTGTGCAAACTGGAACCCATTGGAATTTAAAGCTAATTTCTTAGGATTGAAAAACAGGATCTAAAATTTGAAGGTCTTTGAATCAAAACGAAAAATACTCATGGATGAAAAGGGAAATTGGGTTATTTAGTGAAGGACGGGACTGAATTATATGTAAATTTCTTCGTTGAATAACACGCCAAAACCCATCTGATGGATCTTAATCTTATCTGTTCAAGAAGCTGAAACTGTTGGAGTCAGACAAAGTAACCCAAACTAACCCAAACTAACTTGACTGTGGTTAAAAACATGTTTAAACCTTCTTTGCATAAAGTTGTCAAACGAACACAAAAACTTTGAACTTGACTCATTTTCTTTCCAGTTGAAAAAGAAGCTGAAACTATTGAGAGTCAGACGGGGTAAATTTATACTGAAAAAAAGAGAAAAAATATGAACGCTGAACTAAATTGTTTGTTTCCAACTGAGGAAGAAGCTGAAACTGTTGAATCCAGAAAAGTGAATTTATCATGAAGAACTACAGATATTTCTTATAAGCTGAACCATATTGACTGTCGGGATAATGACTTTAAAAACCATCTTTGAATAGGCTTCAAACCCACCTGAAAAGAAAATTGAGTTTTATCAATATCTTTCTGGCTGGGAAAGACGCTGGAACTGTTGAAGCTGAGAAAAAGTTAGTTTATAATGAAGAACAGAAATATTTAACAAATGCTGAACTAAACTCACTGTCCAAAAAATTTCTTTAAAAAAGTTCTACTCTAAAGCCGTATGGAGAAGATTGAATTTAATTAATTTTATTTCCAGTTAAGCAAGAAGCTGAAACTGTAAAAGAAGAAGGCTAATATGTATATTGTATAATAAGAAAGGCTAATTGTATAATGAAAACCTTTGGGAGGAATTATTTTGAAGCACTGAATGAAATTCTGTTCGGAAAAATGACAAAATCCCTCTATGAAAAAATTTTCAAATCCACAAAAAAAATGTTGAGTTTGGTTAATTTTCTGTTCAGCTGAGGAAGAAGCTTCAACTGTTGGGGCCAGAAAGAGTGAATTTATAATGAAGGGTACAGAGAAATTTAATAAACGCTGATCAAAAATTGACTGTCGAGAACCCGCACAAGAAAGATTAAATTTCTTTAATTTTCTTTCCAGTTCAAAAAAACCTTAGTGAAAAAATTAGGGTATCTACATTTGTAATACACAACAGAAATCAGTTTTGCAAACATTGAACTAAATTGAATTTGGGGAAATTTTTTCAAAAACCTTCGACTCAAATTTCCAAACCCAGACGAAAAGGGTTGAGTTTGATTCATTGACTTTCCAGCTGAAACTGTTGGGGTTCGGAAGAGTAAATTTATTATGAGTACCCGAGCAAAATTAAAAACTGTCTTAGAAGACGGAAATGCTGAAGAAGTCGAGGATGCTACTGTTTTACCAGAGGTAAATTGGCAGTTCGGTCACGTTGATCTCGATTTGGCGTATCAAATTGAAAGTCTGCGGCGGGTAGACGGCATTCAATTTCAGATTATATCAAACCTAGCAGGTGCATGATGACAATTTCGGTCATGGAAGAAGACTGGCTGGCAACATGGGCAAAGCGGCCCATTCAAACCGGTTGATCAGGCCCCGTTCTTCTTTCTTGTGCCTCTTTCTTGATTGTGTTGTCTCTGCGCGTTCAGGATTTTAAAGCTGTCTTAATGAATATAATTAAATATGCCCGAGACAAACCGGCTGAGTTATTTATGGTGATGCAAAGAAACGCCGATTCCTCCTTTACTCCTTCAAAAGTTTAAATTTCTATCAACGAACAAGAGCATTACAACAATAAAACGTTGGGTAAATAGGGGGCAGTTAAGTTTCAATTTTCCCGTCCAGCTAAAGGTCTTCATCTCAAGACCCTTAGTTCATGTTCAAACTGTCGAGGCTGAGCAATTAGATTAATTCCCCTGAAATACTGTGTTTGACAATTTTCGGGATTTGTGTACGAAACAGTTCGGCCAACTGCCTCTTGTAATTCCCATTAAGATCTTCTGGCATGGCACCCTGCCGCTCTAATAAAACCTTCATAACACATTTATCATCCTTCCATTTAATGTATTGCGTTTCAGCATTCCAGGAACATTTGAATGTAAAACATGCATGTTTGAATATCAGCGTTTAACAGTAAAATGCCTTAAATTCTTACTGTCATAAAAACGAAAATGTTTCTGCAACGGCCACAAATAGATGGCTTTAATGAAAATATTGGAAGTGGTCCAAGTGGCGTACTTTCCCCGACATAATATCGTCAAGTGAAATATGCTCCTGCTCCTAATAAATAAACGGGAAAAGATACACAAATTTACTGTGCCTTCCTACGGGACAAAGTCCCATTAAATATGAAAATGACGCGGTTTGGACCTTCGGGCCCCGAACGCTCGGTTCACCAGGCCCATTTACCAACTCCAAGAATATCCAACTTAATATCGAAGAATCCCCGGTTCGTAAATTGATAATGGCTGTCCCAAACCCACTAGCTCGGAATAATTAGAAATAAACTTGATAAAATGCGTTTGCTTGCAACTTGTTGACTCAAACAACATTTTTATCAACATCCAATACATTTTCTGTGCTAACGATGGCAGGTGTTACACATGATCAGCAACAAAAAACCAGTTACCTTCCACGGACTTTAAACCAACTTCGATGATAAGTGGCGCGGAATGTCTCTACCTGTACAGTTGTTTACTTTTTGATTGTATGTTTTATTTATATTATTTTGAATGCTTGGTTTTGCTGGTTTTGTGGCGTTCTTCAGGAGAGAAGGAAGATGAATTCAATCGGGGCACGTGAAACTGAAGAATGTTGATTGAATCTGAACCGGAGTTTAGTTATTGTTTGAAGAAGTTTTTTTTTTGATGCAGGAATAATTCGGGATTTTTAACTACTTCGACAGCTAAATCGATATTTTTTAACTGCTGCTAACACTTGCTTTGGTATTTGAGCAACAAAATCGGCTAGTCACTTTTCATTTGTAAATGCGCTCTTTTTATACCAACTTTTTTATGCAGGGTTGCCCAAAAATACGCCCGTTTTTATGTAGGATACCGATAAATGTATGATAGGAATTATCACTAATTAAGGCGATTCTTGCAAAGTTTTGTAGTCCTGAAAAGAATCGTTTTAACCACCATTTAATAAACTCTTTCGGGTCCGTTGTTTCAACTCCTGCATATTGTTTGGCCTATAAACAAATACTTCGATTTGAGGAAACTGTACAAAAAAAATATTGGATACAAATCGGGCGATCTAGGAGGCGATTTAACAGGTTTCCTCGTGCCTATCCATCAACTGGGAAAGCTTTCATCCAAACATTTACGCACAATGGCAGCATAGTGAGGAGCAGGACCTTCAATGGAAAAAACAATATTTTTTGGTAAATTTTTCTTTAGATTGTGCATATTTTGCACGCGTTAGCAAAACTCATTTCGCTTGTCGCACTCATCTTCAAAAGAGGGGTACATGGATTATCTTTAAATGAAAGTAAAACGTGAAGTTGTTCATTTTCATTTCGAGCAGGAGATCCATGCATGATCTAATTCTCTGAATTCAGCTTCTACACTTTTAGTGATTTTTTAGCTTTTAGCTTCTTTATGGTGTTTTAAAGTACGTTTTTCAAAATAATCATGAACATCTATTTCTTTTAATATTTCCCCATCAAACTCAACATTATTCCACCTGGAATTCTGGTTGTATTAGTCCCAACTAAGAGGCACTAGATTTGTTTTCCTGCTTTTCCCAAATCACACCTCCAAGTTCCCATATTCCTCCGCTAGCTCAATGAGCACTAAGCTCGGGTCTTCCTCCGTCCAGCCTCAATCTTGGCGCAAAAGTTTAAACTTTCCATGCCAACCTTTTGAGGAGTGAAGAAAATTTGGAATTTCCTATGGGGCTCAGTGTGAGTCTCACACAAAACGTTCCAAGCAAATATATAACTAAGTTCTTCGGGTGTTCTTCATCTAGGACGATTTTCCTTGCTACCATAAAACCTGGTAGCCTGCAGTCATCGGCCATCTGGTTCCTTCGACAAGATGGCGACCAACCAACCAAGGTTGAGAGCGATGACCCGTTCATTCCATCCATGTCTTCGGGGCCGGGTTGCCAGATTTGTTGTTGTAACGTTGTTTATTGCATGCTGACCGTGAAAGGAGAACTCGTTTGTATGCTTTATAGTATTTACGGTGTTTTGATGATTTACAGTGATTTGCTATAGATTTCCGTGCTCTCTCCGTATTCCTCAGGTTTTGCGTTAAGCATTAGTTCTGATGCTTGATTGAGCGCGATAATGACGTCGCTTAGTGTTAAGTAAACTTTCAAATCGGCTCATTGCTTGCTAATTGTGCCAGGTTTGCTCTGGATTCGACTGTTTCAACTTCGGCAATGTTTAACTTCACTGTTTCAATGCAAATGCAGATATCGTTGCCCGAGGAAGTTTTCGCTGAACGCATCGCATATTAGATTCTTAAACCAACGTTTTTTTTGCTCCACGTTATAACGAGTTTAAGCAAAACAGTTGCTGTTGAATGACTCGGCATTCGAGCTTAATTTCTTTAGTTCGGAAGCTTTTTAGTTTCAACCGTGACGCAACGCTCGAATGATCCCATTTCCCATCGTGACGAATCTCCGAACCGTTCGATCACAAATAATGCAAACGCTCATTTGAATTTGTGACTCGAAATGCGACAACTTTCAGAAGAAGTCAATTATAATCGACAACCACAAAACGGAGTTAATGAGTGGACGCAACAGATTTATGAACGAAAAAAGCGTTAATTGGAATGATTCATTTTCGGAATAATAGGCCGGATTTTGCGGAGAATTTACCATAAAACGTTAATAATATTTAGATATTTTTAAATCGACTGCCAAAGTCAATGATGCGTAGTAGTAAGGAATAAAAACTTAAGTTGTAGATAAGTTCTATATTGTTGAGGCGGATTCGTTTTTTACAAACTTCTTTTTGGGTATTT
>NW_026018916.1:5013233-5041576 GCF_020466585.1 Dendroctonus ponderosae
AAATTCTGTCTTTTTTAAAGACAAAAATTTTTGAGGCGAAATACCCAAAAAGAAGTTTGTAAAGAATAAAAACTTAATGAGCTTTGCTTTAGCAAGGAGCATATAATTGAAGTTTTTCTTCGATTGAAACAGTTGAGTGGTTAACAATCTCTAAAGGAGCAGAAAATTCAGACCGATTTTCTCGCAAATTAAGCCGCTTTGCACCATTTCTTTATTATAACACAAAGTACATTCTTGGCTCTTGGCTACTGTCGTCCTGAGATTTTGTTGTGGAAACAACACAGAAAAACATAATCAAGCTCCCAACCTCTGAAATCACTCGTGCTTGCGAAACAGAATGAAACTTTTCCTTTGACAACTCACCACTTTCAAGCAAAACCCGAAAAAAACGTGAATTTTCTAGTGCTGGAAACGACACAAGTTGACATAATATAATTGCCTTTATCATTGTTTAGAAAATTAGCAAACTGGGCTTGTGGCCAACTGCAGGTAGTGTAAACTTATTGGGAAGTTCCAGTTTCAGTCTGGTGTCAGATGCATCGAAAATTAGCCGCATCTCCGTTCGTAACAGATTCCAACTAATCTAACTAAGAACTGAATTCGGTTAGCCAATATTACTTGGGGCTCCCTGGGGCGAAAATCGATTCCCCAACGCATTAGATGAGTTTCATGAATGAATGGAATCGTTTCCAGGTGGAACATTGGAAGTTTTCGAGCGAATAACTTGATTGTGACATTTTTCAGAAGATGCTGCTTCCTTCATTCCTATGCTCAAACTCATTTGGTATTGAGGTATCAAGAGACAATACATTAAAGTCCAATTATTCAAATCAAACCCTTGAAAAATTCAATAAGCTACTCGACGTCTTTGATATTTAATTGTTAGCTTCTGCAAACAATCGCGTGACTTAAACCTTTGGGAACGTTATTCTGTCGATTTTCCGTAGGAAATTCAAATCTCCGTCCGTAAAATGATTTCTCTTCTCTTCACTAATTACTCCTCTAGGGCTCTTTTTACGAGAGAGTAGTCTGCGGGTCTTTTGATGAAATAATGAGCAGATGTAACGGGGGATGCATGGATAAAACATCGCAAAAATTCTTTTCACTTTTTATGCGAGGCAAAATTTTCATATCGGTACCGCCCTACTTGCATTGTTTGGAAATGGTTTGCGCGTTCACACGCTAAATGTATGCAGCAAGTTGTTTTTGCTGGCAGAGTGCAAGCAAGATTAGCGCCAATCAGGCTAATCTCTTAATTAACATCCAACGAATAATTAACTAAGTCGTGCTATTTGTTATTAAATGTAAAAACTAAATTACACTTCAATTAAACCTTAAACCAGCACAAAAATGGTGCGGAAATCAAGCAGCAATTGTTATCAGCATTTCATGTGCACTGAAACAAATTATTTCCTATTTTCCGTCTGGGTTTTGCTCAAAACACACACATCATTAAGGCTGATGATTTTTTGGTCACATGCAATACGAGTATAAATCAGATCGCTTAAGTGTATCAGCCATTCGTCTTCGTGTAAGTAAGATTTATGCGATAATAACATGGGCTTGTGGCGAAAGAAATCAGATAATAACTTGATTAAACAACTATCTTTTTTGGGGGGCAACAAACAATGTTAGCTATAAATTTCATCGCCTTTGGAATATTTTGCTTCCAAGGTTCAAAGTAGTGGTTTAGAAAAATATATTTTAAAGGATGAAATGTGAAGTGCATAAGAGTTAAATGCTCTATTAAAATGAACATGCCGACTATGTCAGTTTCCTTAAAGGGTAGACAGACAAAGTCCTTTATATATTCCCTGTAAAACCGGAAAGTCGCTTCCAATCTGAGTTAATCTAACCGTTTCAGACATTTTTTAGCTTGGCCAAAGAAAGTCGTGGCCGGCTTTTCAAAAGAATCGACAAACTCGAATGGAGGCAGAATATTAAAAAATACGAAATAATGAAAGCAAACATTTGTATTCAGGTGAAAATCGCCAAATTATTTACGAGTTTCTTTGCTGGAAACACTTCTTGAATCCCGAGGGATTTTAACCGTGAACCAAGCAGTAAATTAAATGGTTGCATCTTAAAGAAAAAGACAAATTATTAGCGCTGATCTTTTTTTGTTTTTATCTGATTGGATCGCGTGTTGATTATCAAAAAAGTGAAGGTACTACTTGAAATTGTTGAGTTCTTCTGGATTTGAGGCCGTAAGGAAAATAATTTCTTCAGTGTGCCACAAGTAGGTTTAACCGCCCTGAAGATGCAAGCCAATCGTGCTTTCGAAACGTCCGGAAGAAGTTAATTTCCAGGACGGCCTAAGACCCAGAAAAAATCAACAGTTTTCTTATGTTAGGGTCGCGAAATTTGAACTGAGGAATGTCTATGAGGAACTGTTTATATCTTAAGTATCATCTAAGCTGATTCTTTCTTGTTTTCTACATTACTGAATAGATAATTTAGTAGCACATGTTTCCACATGAAAACTCGTTTGGGACATTTTGGCAGTTTTCATACAAAAACCAAACATCGCCAACGGCGATTTTACCAAAACTGGCGATTCAGAATTCAATCCAAATTTTCGTTCATATCTCAAGAACTATTTGCGCCAGCCAGATCATTTAAAAACTACTGGATACGGTTTTATATGACCAATTTTTCCAACTATTGGTTAAAAATGCTATCGCTTTTCAAGCAAAAAACTATTTTTTTTAAATCAGGGGTGTTAACATGATTGGTCTATCGGTTCAAATATGCCTTTAGCTTTTTGCTCATAGGTATCTCAAGCAACATTTAAAATGATTTTTTCTTCGTTTCTACATACTGACAGAGAACTGAAGAACACATTTTTCCGGGCGAAATCTGTTTAGGGACCAATCGGCAGTTTTTATAGAAAAAAAAACAAAACTCCCCTAACAGCGATTTTTACAAAACTATCGGTTCAGCCAACACGACACATTTTCACTCATTTCTCAAGAACCATTCGCGTTAGCAACTTAATTCAAGCACCACTGGTTAGAGCATTAAAAGTCAATTTTCATATAAAACATTAGTTAGAAAATTCAATTAATTTTCACACAAAAAGCCCAGTTTCAAAATTAAGTTTTAACATACTTAGACTATCGGTCAGACACGCTGCATCGTTTTTGCTCATATCTCAGGTACCATCTTAGGTGGTTCTTCCATTTTTTCTACATTACCAGATAGAGAACTAAAAAACATATTTTATCTTTTACATCTCGAATGGCAGTTTTAGCAAAACCAGCGGTTCAAACATCACGCCACCCTTTCGTTCAGATCTGAAGAACCATTCATGTCAGCAAGTTCATTTCAAAACTATTGGATAGAGCATTAAAAACAATTTGTCATATAAACATCACTTTGAAAATGCTATCAGTTTTCGAACAAAAGGCGAAATTTCAAAATGTTTACATCAGTTTAAACATCGTTTTGAACATTTCTCGGGTACCATTTAAGCTAGTGAGTTTTTTCACGTTGGCAGATACAGAACTGAACAGAGAGAAACACAATTCAAGATATACTGGTTATTTTCACACAAAAAGCGAAATTTTAAAACTACATTTTGAACGGTGGTTGTAGCAAAAGTCTATCGGTTTAAAGATTGAGTTGAGGCAGCAAACTTGTTTAAACCCCGCTGGATAGAGTGTTGAAATACACATAATTTTCATGTAGTTGGCCAATTGGCAGTTCTGATGCAAAAAGTGAAATTTTGAGTTTTCGAGAAAACCAGGATAGGCATAATCGGATCAAGCAAGACGCCACCTTTTTGGTGATTTCTCCAAAACGACTTAAGGTAGTAAAGCTATTTAGACACCCCTTAATAGAGCACTAAAACCTCCCGGTTTTTGTGTAAAACATCACTTAAAAAATGTTGGCGGTTTTCACTTAAAAAGCGAAATTTCCCATTGCTAGGTGCAAAGAAGGCATTTTTGATTCTTGACCGCAAGGCTATATGTTATCTAGCCAAATGCTGTTATTCCAGTAGACTCCAGTAGTTCGGAAATGTTCCTGCTCCATTGTCCGACTTAATTCGCGCAAAGTTCCGATCAAAATATTTGCGTATGTATTAAGCTGCAAAATCCGAGTTCGCCGTATTAAAGCGTCGTGTCGCCAAAAGGGCAATTTTGACTTTGAAATCGGGGAAAGCAAAGCCTCTTTATTTTATAGATTATATCCGCTAATCCGGCCGTCAGATTCAGTTAATTTCAAAGTCGCAAAACTTTAATAATGCAATCAAGTCCTAAAGGTTCTTCACTTCAGCGAGGAGAGACCGTGACCTCAATAGGGTAATTTCACAATGTACTTTAGCGGAAACACGAAGAGGGTGTGTACGAGCTGAGGAACATGGATTTAAGTTTCCGTTTGCAAAGCAAAAGTCACATTGGGCTTTATGCGAGAAACGGGCCGTGAGTTTTATTTCAAGCGCAATAATCCACACCAATCAAACCGAAATTAGCGGCCATTATCTTGTCCAGTCGCTATAAAAGCTGTTTACCATTGTTAACAGGAACTCTTTGTTCGGCATTTTTTTGCCAGGCCAGCGCTAGCGACCGTCTGTCAGGCCAGCGAAAGAGTAAATGCTCGTAATTTGTTGCAACACGAGCTTCAACTGCACTGCAATCTCGGCCCAGAAAAGCCCTGTAGTCGCTTTTGCACAGCGACTCAAATAGAACTAAATATCGCTATTTATGTTTTTGTTGACGTTCAAATTCGTGCTCTGGATTAATTTGCTTTGGGCAAATCACGAATCGAACTGGTTAGTGATAAAGTCGATCACGAAGTATTCCATTCTAGGAAGACGAAGTAGAGTCTGTTTCCATTCAGCCCAATAGAGACAACGATAATTCTTCGCAAAAAGGTAACCCGGGGATAATTAAAGTCGATATTGTCGATAACCTGCAGCTAATCTCGTTAAGTTTCCTCTTTTATCGTGAAAAATAGACCGAACAACCCATCAATAAATGTCAGGGGGACAGAGACGTCGATAGATACCAGGGTGGTTCATCAATTACCTTCTATAAATAGCGGAAAACATTAAACCACGATAAGCCTACTCTATTGAGAAATGTCTTGTTTCCCGTGTCAATTTTATTTTGAACAAATGGTTTCAGCGAATTTTTCTTCCAGAAATACCTTCAGTACGGATCAGGGTGTTAGTCTCTGTTCACTTGTTTGGCTTGTGTGGAAAAGGAAAAATCATTAATTGCTCTTTGTATTTATCGATGAAATCTGCATCTTTTTCAGTTCTCTGCATTGTGAATGATCGAGAAATGTTTATTCTGCATCGATTCTTATAATTCACTAGTAAGCAGAAAAAAATAACGAGACAATAAAAATGTAAGCAAAATAACAAGTAGACCAATCCTTACTTTGAAAATATTTTTAATAGGTAAATATTATTGAAAAATTATTATTCCAAATGATCTATTAAATGTCCTAAATACAAGTTCTCGGTTTTCAACTCGCCATTCATCAAACACGTAACACAATTTTTCACCAAAAATTTAATAAGTTAAAAGTCAATTTTTGTTTGGGACATTTTGAGAAATTATTTTATTTAGGATATTATTTAGGTTTTGTTAAAACACCTGCATAGAATTTTAGGTCCGAGTTAGTTAGTTTAGTCACCGTTAGGATCTTCGTTTGATTTTTCTCGATGTATTTTTCGAAAACATCGACCTGCACTCTTATGACTTTTTACTGCTTTCGACATAAGAAGCTTCCCAGTTATGAAAATTTACGGTCTTTGCAGCATTTGGATATATTTTTTCGGAACCATCGACCTCCACTCTTTTGAAAATTTGAGCATGAAACAAAAAATTTCACATGCGAGTTTTTGAACGGCTTTCGACCTAAGGAGCTTTCCAATTATACAAATTCACGATGTTTTGCACATTTTGGGAGATTTAATTTTTTTGGAAACATCGACCTGCACTTTTATGGAGTTTTGGGCAAAACAATAATAATTTTCCATGCGACTTTTTAATGCTTTCGACTTAAGGAACTTCCCAGTTATGCAAATTTACGGTGTTTGAGACATTTTGAAAAAGCTGATTTTTATCGGAAACATCGGCCTCCACTTTATTAAACTTTTGAGTTTTTTGACTGCTTTCGTCCTAAGCAGGTTTCCAATTTTGCAAATTTACCGAGTTTGGCGCATCTAGTCGCAGTCGCCACTAATATTTTTAAAATCTTCTTCAATGGATTTGTTGGTTTGCATTCGAGCATTCACATAAACTTTACGATAAAATAGTCCCTTAACGAAACGGAACTGTACTTAAATGCAAAGTGATATAAAATACATCTTCAAACGACAAATAGATGTTGACTCTACTCCATATTTTCAGCTTCTAGAGCTCAATATACCGTTAAACCTGGTAAATTAGCAAGAGCACAATTACTTGAAATTGTAACAAATCTTGCTTTGTGCTGTCGAAATAGATGAGCAAATGCCTCGGTTAACTTGAATATGCCAACGCAAATTAATGTCGATTTGCCATTCAATTTCTCCAAACATACCAGCATGATAATTAATTAAAGAAATAATAATTCAAATAAATCTGGCTCAAAAACACGCCAAAGTTTATAAATTCATTCTGATGACACCAGAACTTTGAATCAAACCACATTCACACTACGTATAAACTGAACTTTTCGCAATCGAGTACTGCAAACGGCATTGTAATACTGCAACTGATTATTAAGAAATCGTCTTTAGAAATGTGTGATTTCAAAATAAGCAACCGCTCAAAAACACGCCAAAGTTTATAAATTCTTTCTGATGAAACCCGAACCTTGAATGAAACCAAATTTAATTTACGTATAAATTGAACTTTTCGCGATTGAGGCCTGAAAACGGCGTTGTAAGACTACAACTGATTATTCAGAAATCGCCTTTAGAAGTGGGTGATGTGAAAATAAAAAATCGCTTAAAAACACGCCAAAGTTTAAAAATTTATTCTGATGGCACCAGAACGGTGAATGAAACCAATTTTACTCTACGTATAAACTGAACTTTTCGCGATCGAGTACTGAAAACGGTATTGTAATACTGCAATAATAAATAACTGATGAAGATTGTTTGCGGGATTTTTGTCGAAATAATGTTCCATAGTTTGCACAGCATTTTGAATACTTGTGCTACAGAGTAACCTTATGGTATTTTAATGTTTGTTAGGTCCCTTAGAGTCGATACTGAAAAATCTCGCTTTCACAGTAAAACCACATGTTGCCCAACAAATTAGTAGTAATCATTAGTAGGTACGCTCTTCTTATTAGCAGTTATTTTCGGTTTATTTTGTACTAAAGAAAGAAAGAAACCGCAGCAGCTAAACCCTTGCGGACATTGAAAACGCTCCCAGCTTCAATTAAACTTAACTAGAATTTGTGTTCGTATCGCATCTGGACGGTTCAACACATAATTCATTTAAATCACCTACTGCCGAATGTGTGTATTTAAAATCGGGTGTTTTTAAAACCGGTTTATCAAAAAATCCCTCTGTGTTGTGAAAACGCTCTCTGAGTTGAAAATGTTGAGCATTCTCTCTTGCATCTTTAACAGTTTTTTTCGTAACAAACGCAATTTTTGTTTTTGATTTATGAAACTATTAAATCGCAACAACAGTGAATGTAACAAAGTCCGACTGCAGACAAAAAAGTTTTCACCGTAGCCCTTTCTATCAATATATTAAGAAGATATGTTACGAAGAAGTTCAATAAAAGGGCCACTTTTGAAATATCGCCGACTTCCTGCTGGTATTTATTTTGGACCAACGCCAACGAATCCCATCGGCCAGTTTGCTATAAAACTTCAAACCTAAGGACATTTTCTCGTTTCGTTCCGAACATTGCAGGTATTTGATGCAAATACAAGTACATAGAACCTATAGAAAATTATCGCAAAATAATCGTTCCAATAAAAACAAGGTTCTGCAGTTCTTGATTGAATTAGTGGCTCTGCGCTTTGAAATTCTCCTGCTACAACTGGGATCTTCCCCCAAAACAACTGTTTTTGAGGGCTTAAAATACTCGCTCCATTGCATTTGGGCTCCCTTCAGTGTTCCGCCCTACTTTATTGAAACCGAAGACAATATTATTTAAACACAAACAGGCCCTAATAACTCGCTTAAGGCGTCGAATACTCCAAACGTTTCGTCTCGAAACTCTCCCCAATTTAATTTTAAACACGCTTTAACTACGCATGAGGTGCTTAACCAACAGCTTGAGATTTATTGGAAAAATTCTGGTAATGTTTATTCCTGTTCAATGTGCCTCTAGGAGTTTGGCATGCGAAATCAATCAGAGGCAGGAAAACAATTTGCAACTGGTGTCAAAGTTCCCTTGGCCCTTTCGCTTCTTCTCCGGTAAGTTTAAATCGACGCGACACGGCAACCAGCCCAAAGCCCAATCCATATCCGAAAACTTATAATCTAATTGGTTTCCACATAATCTCAAAAGTTTACCATATTAGTGAGCGCCGTCCAAATGCAAGTTAGACGGAAAGTTTGCGTCAAGACGCCGTGCTGAATGCAACCGGAATACGTATGGACTTTGAAGCAACAGCAGCAAATTCTGATTGCTGTTTGAATACGCTAAGAAGTTAGATCTCCGGACAATACGGCGAAACTCATTAGAGATGGAGGTGTGAGTTTCAGCATCTGTTCAGAGTTTTCAAGAATTCATGGAAAAATGTGTATTTTGTTTGTGCTATTGGGTGCAGCTCAAAACAAGGAGAAGCTCCTTTTCACTGTTCCAGTCACTGGACAATCGTCACTTCACTTGCCGACATTCACAATGTAAATAATAATAATTTGAGTGACCAATGAGCAGAACTTGAAGTTTTTTCTGCCTGCAAGTTGCACTATCGAGGAAATGGAGCAAAAGGAATGAAGACGGATAAAAGCAACATTAAGCTGAAGAAGAAGGCAACGATAAGGAAGAAGGAAAAGAGGAAGCGATTGAAACGAATTACAAATATTTCATCAACAAACTTCGAGACAGTCGTTTGGAAAACAGAGCAAACGTTTGTAGCTTGCTGATGGTCAGAATGCAAAGACAGGTAGTTTTACTAACGAAAGACAGGATAAATTGCTTGGAGATCGTAAAGTTTCTTTGCTCGATGCAAACTGAAACTCTGCATGTGAGCGACGCAAGTGCGCTAATTGTAAGGGAAAGCAGGGGCAAGAACCAACAGCGACAAGAGCAATAATCAAGCTGAAAAAGACGGCACTGATGATCAAGAAGCAGAACAAATTAGAAAATGTCCATCCATGTCTTTGGACAGAGGCCTTTGTCCTAAAGAATCGTTTTTAGAACTTCCTATACATCGCTGGGATGCAAAAGAAAATGAAACTGCCGCATGGAAATATGTTTCGTGTTAGTGCGGTCATATTTTACAAAACCGTTGCGATTCTGTTCGAAGAAAAACGGTTTGTGTTGGTTGTAGTCAAACATACTCTTCCACCGTCGTCGATAACTCATGGCGGTTCCAACGTTTTGCATTTACATTCGCGTGTGTGCCATCGATCCCAAAAACAAAACCTCCAGTCTCTACAAGCCGCAAACACGCACGTGCATCATCATAATTTCGAGTCTCGCCTTGAATAATGCGGCCCTTGGATGATAAGTGATATTTGGGGAAAAACTGATTTCATATGCTAACTGGGGTTTCCAGCAGGAAAAACATTGCGCTTCCTGGCGTGACTGCTGGATGTTTACACTTTGGTGTCATGAGCATCCAGAGCAAACAGGGAATAACTCTGCAGTTCCACGCTGCAAAAGACAATCATACACATACGATCATGAGAACACAAGCAGGCGAATTAAAAAAAATAGCATGTCGTGTTCGGCGTTGTAACCGAAAATTAACATGTGAAAATTATGTTCACGCAATGCTTCAAATGCCGCTTGGAAAAAGTGTTTAATATTAATCTCCATTTGAAATAATTAGTCCAACCGTTATGAAACATCGTCAGCACATGTGTTTGGCTCGATTACTGGCTCTCAGTTTTGTATAATGAGTTTCATTTAACCAGCAGTTTTCCATTAAAAATGCATCAAATTAGTTGATTTGGATTGAAGAGGAATTAGTCACAAATCATCCAATTTTAAGTAGCTTAATACAAAATAAAATATCCCTTAAAGACTTGAGCAGTGAGATTTTCGGGTGTGGCAGGTTTCTGGCAGTTGCCAAGGTGATTAAATCATTAGGGGCAAGTCATTGTTGAACAATTAAAATCTTCCAAGTCTGCCCAAGTGCAACTTTAATTTTTAGCGAAAGATTACAAACAATGTCTAGAGATGAGTTTTCTAATTTTTCTTTATTTCGCCAGCAATTTATCCAGTATGGACTTGTGTAGGTTATTGATGAAAAAGTGAAATCTTCATAAATTCTCTGAGAATTTCAGCTCATTCGGAAACGAGATGAATTTTTATTAATTTTTTAAATTTGAGCGCAATTTGCAAGGCTGACAATTGGATCAGTCATTTTCCAAAACTGCCCAAGTGCGACCGTCGGTTTTTGACCAAAGATTACAAAGGGCTGCTGTTAGATTCTCTGGAAATTTCAGCTTAATAGGTCCAAAAATTGATTTTTTACGCATTTTTTAAGTTCGATTACAGTTTATAAGGCTAGGACTAGTGCAGGTCATTGCTGAAATAATCAAATATTCTCGGTCTATTCAAGTTCGATCTTCAGTTTCAACTCAGAACAGCAAATGAATTTTCCAATTTTTTAAAAATTTAAATGCAATTTACAAGTGAAAATTGGGCAAGTCGTGGTTTAAAGTTCAGCTTGTAAAACATAAAATACACTTTAAGCTCTTTTGCCCAGTGAGACTTTTAGATAAGGAAGTTTTCCATCAGTTTTTTGCGGCTGAATTCAAGAAACATTTAAGAAGTGAACAGTTCCCATTAAGCAAATTGCAACAACGATCCTGCAGATGCATATTTTAATAATTGCAATGCAAATCGATATCGAAAATGGTTAGCTATAGAGGAGTAAAGCATGCACTAATTGAAGTACGTACTCTGCTAATAACTCTTGGAACGTGGTGGAATTAGAAATTAGCGGATTAAAACCACAATTAGTAAATGGTAGTTCGCTATCGAAGCTCAAGAGCAATTTTAAATTCTTCAAGTCTGGATGAAGAAATTATTAAACTGCTGTTGTTGCTGGAAGCCCAGATTTTCCTATTTCCTTCGAATAGTGGCATTGATGCATTCCCGAGATTACGTAAAATAAAATTTGAGCCCAACACCGGTTGAGGTGGAGCCTAAGAGTTGATTTTCGTGTTTTATAAAAGGCTCGAAGGCATCAGCCCACTAGAGGTGCTTAAAATGTGATTTTTAGGCATCCATTTCAACGGGTCCTGTTGAACGCAATCGATCTTTCAACTTTAAGGGAAAAGCAGGAAATGAAAAAACTTCCCCATATTTTCGGCGATATTATAAGTACCCACAATTCATTATTTTGTAATTCGGTTTTGATAAAAAGAAAACGATTACTTTTATATGAAATATACTCTGGAATAAACATCAAGCTGAGATGGATGTTTTCTTTAAATCGAAGGGAAAATTTCCAAAAGCTTTTGGCTAATTATTTGGGGGTTTCAAGCAGAGCGTATTTCGAATGCTCCAAAGATCAAAACACTCTTTTTGTTAATTGTCTTCAAAAAAATATTTTTAATCTAAATTTATTTGATTTTCTAATGTAAATTATGTTCTGCTTGCAAGTAAATGCATACACTTACTCCTTTTTGACCTTTCGATTTTCATTGCAATCAAACTACTCTTTTTAGTTTTAGTCCCCCTATTTCTCGTCTCTCATCAACAAAAAACTAAGTTTGAGTCAACAGTTAAATGGTATAGACACGTCGAATACATTGTTTAGGAATAACCTTTTGTCTTAACACAATGGTAAGTGATTATCAATTGGAACACATCAATTGCGAAACATTACAGCAACATTTCAATGGTGAATTGTCTGCATGGCTTTATGGAAGTGAGAGCGAGCTTGAAATTAGTAGTCTAAAATTTCGAATAGTTTACTGTCTTAAATAGTGTGAATTATGTGAAAGTCCAACGCACTTTGCCCCACGAAACTCATGAGCATAATTCTCGATTTAACCAAATTCTAGTTTTATGAGTGAAGTTTTAATAAAGCAGATTTTACTATGCCCGTTGGTCGATTTTTCTGATTGAAAAGATAACAAGGAAAAGTTGGCTCATAAGCAAAGCTGGGAAACACGAAGCTTAGTGTGGCGTCATAGTTTATCACTAGCCGTAAACAGATTCAATTTCCGTAAAACGCCGTTAAAGCCATCTTAAACATAAAACTCGACTTTTTCTGCACAATAACTACATAATTATAAAACTTTACGTCGCCCGAAGTTTTGTCTTATGCAAATTGCCGGCGTGAAATTATTCCCCGGGTAATATTGTGGTTTGGGGAAAGATGCGGCATGTTTTCACAGAGTTTTCAACTTTTCAGGGCCGAAACCAAATGTGCAGTAACGATGCCCGTTTTATTTGGTGCAATTTTCACGTCTTTGCTCTATTGGACCGTGTTGAAACATAATTGGATCGCTTATGGCTTAACTAGTAACATCGGAATTGGTCCGACTTTAACTCCCTTCATTTTACCGCTACTGACTGGATGAAAGAGCATTAAAGTTCATCTTGAGGGTTTGGAGCCAAAAATGCAAAAATTGGATCTATTTGGGTTTGTACATTTCTGCTCTTCATAATGAACGCGAGCAAACATAGTGCAAGTCACTCGTGCTTGAAACACGTCAGAAAAAAAATCTTTTGCACACAGTTTACAAGTGAAAGCCATTTGTGGTTCTTACCAAGCAAAATATTGTTAACCCAATTATGTTTTAATCTATTACATGCTTTACTGCAAGCTCTCTCTAACAGAATCAATCCTCAAACAGTCCTATTTATTCTTTTCCAAACTTTTCGCCGCACGATTATTAGCCATGGGTTATTTAGACGAAATCGAAGGCAAGTCTTTGTAATTTACGTTGTAGACCTGTGATTTTCTTGCTGTTCGTTATTGCAATTTTTGCAGCTCTGGATAATCAAATGAAAAATCACAATCAAATTTAAAAATCTGGAGAAATCCTGCAAGGTAATTGGCAAATAGAAAAAACATATTCAGCTATTTCAATAATACAATCAACGCAACGGGAGTAGAGCTTCCTGATAACCGAGTTAAAAAGGAGTCGTGCTAAGTGAAAATTGCTGTGAAAGTTTAGCGCATGGAAATTCCTAGCCAAATTACTTCTTATTAAACTTTACCAGGACGAAAAAAAACTTGTTCAAAACGCGATTATTGCCCCTCCAAACGCGCACGATTTGAATATGAAATGAAGCAGCATGGCAAAGCCGATTTAATAAAATTGACGAGATATTTGTTACTTGAATTATCCATGGGAATAAATGAATGCATATTCAGCGAATATTCAATTAACGTAACAAATTTTACGTCTGATATATTACAAAAACAAATTCGCCTACAGTGTCACGCATTATTTTAACAAACCGTGTTTTTTTAATTTCACCCGAATGGCACGTTGAATTGCCAAATTTGCATATATTTCGACTGTGCGAACTCCAATATTCAAATTGCTCTTAAACTAACAAAATTCTGCACTAATATTCTGATTATGTATGGTAAATTCAACAAAGGGCTTTGTGTATGATATGATCTACCTCAGCAATGTCGCCTCCATACACTTTGCAAGAATTCCCGACTTTCCTTTACCGAAAATATGCACCAAGAAAGCATTTTATGCAGAAAAAAAGCAAAGATTTTCCGGCTTGTGCTCATTATTCGTCGAGAAAAAGCAACAGTGAAGCGCCATTAAAGGAAGCGCACGGTGTTTTGTTCTGGCAACGGAGATTTCCGCATTGAACAATGATGAAAAGCGGAAAATAGGTCTAATTTTGTTAAGTGATGCACTTTGGAATTGCAGTTTCAAAGCAGGAGCTTTTTGCAATGACGGTTTTTACAGAAAATTAGACTGGACAACGTTTTTCAAATGTCCTGCATGAAACTAGTCTCTTTTCAATTTATATTTATTATCTCAGAACTTTTGAACCATTTTTCTTCGGAGAAAAATTCATCTGCTCAGCGATGATACTTGGATTTTCACTCGTTGGAGTTAATACTTGACGTTTCAGAGATTTTTCCGATTGAAATTGATCCAGATATCCTTCCTTATAGAATATGGTTTCCACAGAATATACTGGAAATACCCGGAAAAATTTAATTTTCCCATTCTGCCTAAATTAGACCTTCGATTTTTAACTGAAGATTATAAAGGGTTGTGGTTATAGTTATACCGATAAGAAACCGAGCTAATGGACATTAAATATAATGGGCTCCATTATACTCCAAGATCCAATTCCAGAGGCGCTAATAAAGCTAGTTTTGGGTAAAAATTCAAGAATTTCCCGAATACACAATTCATTTCACAGATGGTCGTAAATTTCTTTAAAAAACCCTTAGTTGCCGAAAGTGGAATGTTAGAACGCCCCTTTACATCAAGCCGAAGGGCCGGAATGATTATCTCGAGGGAGGGTCTTAAAAACCGAAAAAGTATGGTCTTCCTTTCGGTAACTTTATGGAATGTGGGGACCTGAGGAACAATATTTTCACAGGTAGAAAATCGCCTTGCCGTGTTTGGATTGAAAGCAAGAGCGAGGACTGAGAATATTGACTTTCGATTCAATATTGTACAGATCCAATTTCTTGAAGATCTTAATATAATTTGAAAACTAACATGATAGCCTTTGGGTATTTGTTCACATACTTCATGTGCGTATGTGTGTGTCCCCACAATTGAATTCCACTCGAACTATTCACTTTTAATAACACAATTTTGTCGTTTAATCGGGCCTCTTGAGATCGGGAAGCTTGAATAGAGTATTTGCGACCCCAAAGCACTTCAGCTGGAAAATCGAATCACTCAATCATCGGCAACACTCCCTGGGAATATTTAGTCTTTGGACTTTTCCAAACAATTCTTCCACATTGCAGATTCTCACATTAGACCCTTGGAAACAATGGAAGAAAACGTTGCGGCAGTTTGTAAATGAAACGGCAGGAATGTATTCCTGTATTTCACCCGGATATTTCCTGTTCTCTTGTTTATACTTGAAGGGCTTTGCTTAATGCTTTCGTTTGTCGATTTCTTCCACGAGTTGAACCAGCTTTTTTAGGATTTGTATTGTCGTTTACTTGTTTTTGTTCTGTTCAGCTTTCGTTCTTTTAGAGTTAAAATTATTTGATTCACACACAGCCTCCGTTGTTTAAGCTTTAGGATTAAGGAATTTGCGCCAACTTCTCTGGGAACGCTTTACCTCCTAACGTGATTAGTTGGGATCTTTTGAGCGACTCAAAAAGGATCAGAGAAGCTATTTATTGCAGCTAGACATTTTCGAGACAAAAGCTGACCTATTTACTGCAATTTCGCCATTCAACTGCAACTAAGCTGCGAAGAAAAAACAGTGCTGCAATCTAGACGAGCTGTTCTATCCAAGAGAAACGAACCAGTCACTCTAATAGCCTATTCAGGTCGTGAACAACAATTTGAGTATTATTTACCGATCCGATGCAGTGTCGAAAATAACTACAACGTAAGCCAGAAAGATGTGAAAACGATAAGGAAATGAAAAATTCTATGCGATATTAACAGTTGACCCTAATGAATTAGTTGGTTATTAATGTCGACTATGTCCTGCCGTTTGACACGAACTGCTGCTAATTCTAACAAATAATTGATGTTGTTTTAACGACTCCCCGTAACAAAGAGAAACATAACCCGATGGTTCTTGAAATATCACACGTTTTTAATTTGCAATTTTTAAATAATTTTAATACAATATACACGCGTCCATTGAATCGTGGCAGTTTTATTATGCGAAATAAACAGCAGGAAAATTAATTAAAAATTGCGTTGCCAATTCACTTTTCAATAATAATTACTGGCAAAAATAATCATTGACAATGGCGAATAATAATTGGTTTATTTGTAGCCCCTCTAACTCTGTACTCGAAGGCTTATTGGATATAATATTATTTTTGATATGGACAACAGTTTCTGTAAATAATACCGTGGTGTCTGTGCCTGTACTAATTTATTGTTATTTTGCAACAATAAAACTGGCTTTATTTAATAGAGCTGCTGAATAATACACTTTTATTTATTTATTTATTCATTGCCAGCAATTTGGTGCCCAATAGAAGTGAAGTGGAAACAAAATACGAGTATCCCAAGTGAATTTAACACAAAAACTTTTGAAATATTCACGGCAGTTTATGAATATGTCTCGCATGGAAGTCACATATTTTTTCTCATCTAAAATTACTTTTTAAGCACATTTGATTGGAGGAAAAACTGAACTCAAACTCCAATTTTAAAAATTAATAAAAAAGGCATTTTGTTTCCGATTGAGCTGAAACTTTCAGCGCATCTACTGATAATTCTTTGTTATCTTCAGTTAAAATTCTAAAACCGCACTTCAATAGACTGAGAAGATTTGACTTGTACAACAATGACCTGCAAATTTGCTCGCCTTATAAATTGCTCCAGAATAAAAATTTGCAAACAAATAATCTCTAGACCTATTGAGCTGAAACTGAAAATACGACGGCAACCCTTTGCAATCTTCAGTTAAGAGGAAGCCAGAAGACTTGAAGGATTTGATTTTTTAAACCATGGCTTGCTGAATTCCTAGCGATTTAAATGATGCTCAAATTCAAAAATTCGTAGAAAGTTCATCTCCTTTCCGATTAAGTCGAAACTCTCAAAAGCTCTAAAAGTAAGCCTTTGCTATAGTCAGTTAAAAATTGGAAGTCGTCCTGCAATAGACTGAGAAGATTTGACTCTTTCAACATTCACCTCGGCCTCCGTCTTAAAAGTTGCTGTCGATTTTCAAAAAATTGGAAAAAATCTTCTCCAGTCTTATTGAGCTGAAGTTCTAGAACATCTAACAGCAAGCTTGAGTTAAAAATGAACAGCCGCAATATTTGAAGGTTTTGCATTGTTGAAGCCAAAACGTACTCAATTTGCACCCGGATAAACGGCACTCAAACATCCAAAATATGTAAAAAAAATTAAGGGCCCGCGTAAACCATATCTTTCTTAAAATCTTCCCCAACCCTTTTCCGTTCAAGTTGGAATTTGTAGGTTTGTTATTTGCTTTATGCTGAACATTTAAGCCTTGTTTGTAAGGGCTTGTGTAAACTCAAGCCTCTTCTTCAACCCTACCGCAAAATCATAAGCTATAAATTGAATGTGTGTACCTATAACTTTTGAGTTTTATTCAGTAGTTAACGAGGAATTAGTTGAAGC
Organism: Dendroctonus ponderosae; assembly: GCF_020466585.1. Classification (NCBI taxonomy): domain Eukaryota; kingdom Metazoa; phylum Arthropoda; class Insecta; order Coleoptera; family Curculionidae; genus Dendroctonus; species Dendroctonus ponderosae. Next base: position 5,030,615 of record NW_026018916.1, read on the forward strand.
TAAACACAGCTGTCCTTAGTTCTTGGCGGTTTCTTTATCTTTATCTTGTCTGCTCTTAATTAGAAACGTTCTGATTGAAAAAGGAATCTTGTAGCTGTCCGTTTGACTTGGGGATAATTCGTTTCGGCTCGACGAACCTTTCCGGTTCCTGCGAATATGAAACGGGTCGGGGTCGGATTAACTTTTTTCAATAAACATTTCAGATTGATTCGCAGAGGAAAGTTTTTCAATTATTGTCAACTTTGAAGTCAAAGTACGGGTATTTTGTCGCTGCATTGTCGCCTTTGGCAATCTGTTTCTGATTTCCATTATCGAGGCATTTTCTTGTAATTTAATTAGAACGTTTCGGCTGCTCTGCATTGCAACAATGCCCGAATGCAGCACAGTTGTAGTTTGGAACAATGCGATTTCCTCAGTTTGTTTTATTTTATATTAATTGTGCAGTCGCAATTGTCTTCTCATTTGCCAACTGTTCTTGGCAATATCGGTTTTATAGTTTCCCGGTTTGTGCATTTCAGGCCACATTTATACATTTTCCTGCCACCTTTTCTCAGTTGGATGTTTACGGCAAAGCTGCTAAAGTTGTTGTAAATGGAAACTATATTCAAAATAAACAAACTTGTTTACTAATTCCCGCTTCTTTTCCATCATCAAATCCTTGTCCGTTTGAGGTTTAATTTTTCACAACATATTCAGATTAACCATCTCCTGCTTCAAAATAATTCGCGTCGCTTGTCGGCCGGGTAGTTATGAAGGCAAAAAGTAATTTTGGGCTCCATCAGGCTTTCAGTAATAATTAGGTTCAGACTTGGGCCATTAAAAAGCGCTCCGAGCCCAACACGCGTTCTTCAGTGGTCAGAACGTGACCCAAAAAAGGCACAAATGTACGATCTCGATTTTTTCCGCTCGGTAGATGATTAAGAATAATGAATTCTGACTTTATATAGAAACATCCACGCCAAAAGCCCGATAGCAATCTTTAATAATAAAAAAACTGCTTGCATCCATTAGCAAATAAAACGTACATAACAGGAAAAAGTGATGATTATCGGGAACGGCTTCTATAGTGAATTGACTGGACGTTAAGCCAGGTTTTTCCGTTCACCGACTTTTGGTTCGGAATCGGCCCAAATCGCACATAAAAGAGCGGAAAGGCAAACTTCAGGTAAATCAATTATTAGAATATCGAGTTAAAGCGGGGCTGGCAAAAAGTGTGTGCTTTCGCCTTTATGGAACAGTTCGGGGACGCATATTTCGAATCGAAAAATTGCCCTCATATGTGCAAAAAAAATAGGATCGATCCCATTATCAGCAGGTTAATTAGTACTTTATATTAGCGGCATTCTAGAAAATTATCGTGAGAAGAGCAGGTCAAGAATGAAAAACCAATTATGATTAATGATTTAAAATGACGTATGAGCCAGCACGAAATCCATAAATTTAGAACAAAAAAGCAAGTAAAATTAACTGAGTTTCAAAAATATTTCATCTCTGTCGTTATGTACCAATTTTTAAGAGAATATCTGGCAGTATCTTAATCTTTAGAAATGTTGTTTTTCAAAATGTTCAAATTCAATTTGATTAACAAAAACTAATTCTGTTTTGAGATACCGAATTCGAACTGTTCTTCAAAAGTGAATGTTTATAAAATCCAATTTTCCGTCGCTTAAAATGTAATTAAACCAAAAGAATCTTAATTGTTACACATTTAAATTCCTGGCTGCAAATAAAAACATGTTGCATAATCTTCTCGAGCTTAAAGCAATTGCACATTTACTATTAGAAAACTGGATTTGATTTTGACCTTAAACGACTTTATCAGTAATAGTTTATATTTTAGATGAAGAGGTTTGCCTTGAGCATCCAGTACAGGAATCTGCCATTGACTTACACAAATTCACACCAATGCCCAAGTAAACGTCCATACCTGAAACAAAAAATACATTAAAATCGAGCGAAAAACATGGTAGTTTCTACTTTTAACTCCCCTACTTTTCTTAATGGTGTTTTTTGGGAAAATTATTTTTTCTACCACTTTTCATTCATTCAACTTGACCGCTTTTGCGTAAGATAACAAATCGGTAAAGGGAAATTTAATGTATTAAGCAAGTATATAATTAAATAATTTAATTTAATAAACGCAACAAAAGCGTCTTCGGATTATGATTTTTCCGGAAAAATCGATTCAACTCTGAAAAACGTAATTTTTATGGGAAAATGACAATTATTTTATTTTGCTGTTAAACTTTTCATTATTCATACATCATTTTCATTTCTAATCAAGCATTTATAAATAAAACTAATAAATATCAAATTCTTTTCCGATTCAATTGCCGAAAACCCCAGAAAATTAGGGGTTTTCTCAGTTTCCATAGACGTTCCTAAGAGAAAGTATATCTTATTGGTCGTAAATGAAGAAAGTTTAATTTAATGCACCACTATATAAAAAATCATATCTTCCAATTCAAAACAGGAAAAAACTTGAGAGATTTACAGAAGAAAGTATATATAAGTGATCGTCAATGAAGAAAGATTCACTTGATTGGAGGAAGAAAGCAGGTTTCAGCAAAATTTTCAAATTTGAAGCATGCTTCAAAATATTATTTCCTAGCAGATTAATACACCGCACTATAAAAAATTCGTATCTTCCATATCAAAACAAACAAACTTAGGACTTCCATTAAACATAATTCTTAATTTGAATAGGAGACAAACGCGAAATCGATTGCAAACGACCTAAACGCTAAATACCAAACCGTTAAGTAATAGATAATTTCGTGTAAAAATCGTGACAATATGTCGAGATATTTGAATGTAGGACCAAAATGACATCATCACTATAACTGATTTCAGTCACTTTTCAACGAACTCGTTCAACTTAATCGACATATCATAAAATCTCAAAGATCAGCCGAGCCTGAAAGCCCAGAAATGAAAGGCAAAAGTCTCCGGTTAGTCATTACGTTATTGCAAGAACCTAATTGGGTTTTTTTCGTGGTTCGAATTAAATGCTGCATTTTGAAACCGCGACCCGATCAATAATAATGGTCGAGTGGGTTGCAGCAACGAAAGCGTTCAACAGAGTTATTCATCAATATTTCCTGATTAGTGTGGCTGCAGACAATTACTGAACATACCAAAGAAATGGAAATTCGATGCGCTTCATGTGTGTTTTTAAGTTTCCATAAAACGTATTCTTCAGGCACTTTAGTCGATCATAAACCACCAATATATTTTACACCGGTATCACATATTGGATATTTTCCGACAAGGTGTAGGTATATTTTCATAACGGCGCCAGAAAAACTCACAGCACGGTAAGAGTCGCTCGTAAAATGTTATTGTGGTGGGAGAACGCGGTTTTGAAATGGCTCATTTAATTATTAAAATGAAAAATTCGTTCATTCGTCTGAAAAATTGGTAAACATACAACCATCTCCAGGCTCTTCCATGTCTAGCATAGGTGTACGGTAATTTGTTATAGGGATGAAGAAATTGCGAATAAATCACTGTTTTTAATTAGGCAATTATATTAGAGCTGGTTAATGTTTCATTGATATTGTATTCGTACTAAAAATGAAGAATTATGCGCAAAGGACTTCACATACTCTAAATAACAATGACAATATAAGAAATTAAAAAATACACAAATCAACTTAAAAAGAGAAACTATAAAAGACAGCTACGGTTGCAAATGATGGTGGAATCATACAATTGAAGAGCAAATGAAGAAAAGGGATCAAATATATAATCGAGTGGAAGTTGCGCTCAGCGAAGGAAACTAGACAAAAATGTGTGAGGGCAAAAAACATCAAATTTAAAAGAACGAACTGGGATTTAACTATACAATGGTCGCTGAAAATATCACAAATCTGTTGAGTACGGGAGAATCACCCGTAAATAATTGTAGGTTTGTTAAAGGCACATGGAAATATATATAGCACAAGAGGAAGAATTGATTTTAATTTATAGACGTTTTCCGATAAGAAATTACAGCATATTAAATTAATTCCGATGTATTTCCAAAAAATAGAGAAACGCTTGGTTGTCAAGGTATAAATTTCTAACTATTTTATCAGAAAAATCCAGGAATTCCACGATTCTCTTTGACGGATTAAAACCGTTCAATTTCCATCAGTTCCAAAATCATTCATGCTTCGAAAAGCTCTGAATGCTTAATGGAACCAACTAATCCAACAGTCTTAGAATAGCTGCCGGATTGAATAGAATAATTTCCTCGCCTAGCCAAATATTGCATGATAAAGAAGCAAAAGTAGATTCTATTCCACAGTTACCTCTATTCCAGAGTAAATTAAGACACGGTCAAGATTAAAATATCAATTCAGCATTGTGCCAGAGCCAAGTTGAGCTTCTCGGTCGGTCTATTGTATGATGTGAAATCCAAGTAGTTCATCGAGCAATTCAATCGATACGGAAGACTATTGCGGTATTTCAAAGTAGGTTCGCTGTCTGATTCAAATTTACACGCGATAATTGACTCAGATGTAATCGTGTTTAATCTTGCTGTCTGTCAGGTTTGAAATCGCGATTTGCTCTTTGAGTTCTGCAAGCCGTTCGCTTCAAACACACTCGCTCGCTCTAAATTGATTAATTAATGGGATTAGGCAGGGTTTTCTATAGCACAGAGCAAAAACGTCCTGGAATCAAACTAGACAACGTGAATGTGCGACAGTTTTGCTATGGATCTGCCGGCTGAAGCCAATTTCAGTTGCTCTTCCTGTCTTATAACACGCGCTCGTTTCAAGTAAATTTCCGAATTTTATTAGTTGAGTGGAATTATTTCTGCTTGGTCGGTGCCAGAACGAATTTTAAAGTTTTATTTTCCACCGGTGCACTGTAAGAACTCATGTTACGCTGAAACAGTTTCCTATTGGAAATTTATTCAGCGCGCCATAAAACAAAACGTGGCACACCGAAATTATGTCGTTTGAATTGGTGCCAAATTTTCAGCAAATTTATATTGATTTACGGAAATAACACTTTCGAAACTTGCACTTTACCCGAACAATTTTATGCTGCGTTAGGTTGTTTTTCACCTTGTACACAAAAGGGAAAACATTTATTTTTACATGCATTTAAAACCTGTTTCTTCATGTAAAGAACAATGGAGAAGAAGTACCGGTATATTTAAAATCGCTATACGATTTTGCTTTTACTCCTGAATTAAGTTATTTAGGTCTTTCCTCACTACTTTTAGACGCTTTCTTATTCATATTTTGCTTTCTCTTGTGCATTATTTCCATTTATTTTCTCTCATTATTTAGAACTGTGAAGGAAATCGAAAACTTTTTATTCTACTATATTTTTTCAATACAACTATTTTCAAAAACACATGCGATATATCTAAAATCTCTAATGAAAAACTGTCATAATGTATGCTACTAAAGCGCATAGTTGAAGATAAGCGAAATCTCATAAATTGTTTATTTATTTTGCATTTTATAGACAGGAAATTTGGTGTTTCTTTAAATGTTATTTAAATAACCTTTACTTTTCCTCTAGGTAAGTTTGAACTACAAAGAAACTCAATACAAGCCCGGATCTTGCTAATTTTCATTTAAAAACCCTGTAATTTTCGAACGATTTAAAAATTCAAAATATAGCAAAAAAACTGTTCCAAATATCGATTGATACCGAGGACATATTCCAAACATCCATCATCTTGCCGAAAATCTTCGTCCCATTGAACATTTGAAACACGAGGTTTCATTTTCTGCCACTATTAGGCATTGGAAAAAAATTGTCCCTTCGGGCTTCGTTGCCTTTCTTTTTGCCCTTTTTTCCATTTTAAGTCGTGCCCTTTAGTCCATTCGCCTTGCAAAGTTAATGTGAGATAAGCGGATAAAAAATCGCCAAGATTGGCCGCAAGTTCGGATTTATTAAGCCGCCAAAGTGATTTTTATGATAAAAGTTTGCAGATGTGGTTGCTTTGTTGATGGCGGGTCATCATATTTTAATTTCGAGTCGAAGAAAACGGCTAAATTGGGGTGAATTGTTTGTTTTTTTTTCTCGATTTCGATAAGATTTGGCCTGGAAAAGGTCGGCTGGAATATGGTCCAGATTGAAATCTCATTTGAATTACATGAGTGTTTCCAGAGGGGCCAATTCGGAAAAGTATTTCCGGTTTTCCCGTGGAATCGACTGTTGATGTTCACTCTTTTGGGTGTGTGAAGGTGCTCATTGTGTTGAATCCATACTTATGAAAAAAATGGCATCATCCAATTCCGGACAGTGTTAAATCACTTAAAGTTAGCTAATATTTATGGTGTGAATATCCACGAAAGACTAACCGAATTGGGTCCGGAATGTAGGAAAATTAAGCGAAACTAAATATTTCCGCAACGGTAATTTTACAAAAGGATAATATGAGAGTTTAATCCTTTATTTAAGAACTGAGTACAGGATGTGTTACCGGTGCGGAAGCATGGTGTTCGTCATTTTGCTTCTAATACCCGAGCCACATATCGCTTCGAGTCGACTATATTCATGCCATATACATATACGAGAAATACGGGCGAGTTTCCTTAATTTTCTTTCGCCTCGGCTGCTTCTTAAAGGATTTTGTCTGTTTGTAAGTCTAATGAGAATTCGCTGGGAGAAAGAACTTCGTCCTGATTACGTTCCTTATTTAAATAAACATATTCAAAGCAGATGATTCAGCATGGAAAGTTCTCATCGACTTTCGAATGGCTAAAGTTTCAAGTATCAATTATTTATAGATTATCTTTTATGAGATACAATTTTTATGAGTCAGATACTGGTGGGTTTTCCGAGCTTTTAAGCCGCCATGGAAAAAAATGTCTCCTGACTTTTTGAGGTTTTCTCAGACGCTTAGACTGGCACACACGGCTGAAGATGCAAGTCACTCGTGCCAGCGAAACGTCAATACATTCTATGGCGGCCAAAAAGCTCGTAAAACTCAGCAGTTTTGATAATCCCGAAAGTACCATAAAATGAATCTTAAGTTTCAGTTTAGTGATTTTTCTAGGATTAATTCTAGCACTTCCTGAACTTGAGCATCCGAGTTTTTAATCTACTTCGGCCCGTAAGAATGGTTTAACTTTGCAGAGTTTTTTCGCTTTTAATAAGGAAAAATCTTACGGAAGAATAGGCGCCTAAAGCCATTTGAGATTTAAAATATTACGTTACATTACGACGAAAGGAACTCAATCTAAAGTTGATTATCGATGTCAACCGAACGCCTTCTCCCAATTATAAAGTTGCCTTCCAACTTTTCAGATTCGACTTTTTCCGGTAAATATTTGCTGATCGACTTTTGAGCCGTGGACGAAAGATCCGAAAAAAAGCAGATGACGAAAAACAAGTCGTTAATTTTCTCAGGTGTTAAGCAGACTTTTCTTTGCCCCCTTGAACTCGCTTTACGAGCGCTGATTTTATTTCCTGTCTTATTGCCCGGTTGTTAACAGTTTATATACCGCATTTGTCTGGTTTTATGATAACTGTTTCGTATATATAATAAAGATCTGAACGTGTTTAGCAATTCTAAGTGAAACGTTTTCATTTGAAATAGAATACAGTTTTATTATCGCGAAGATAATTAAATATTTACGGGTTTGGCTTTCAACATTTTACGAGACCCAATTGCCGAGTTGAGTGCAAAGTTCAACAAACAAAACTCAAAATTGGCCGCATAACACCCACGGGGATTTAAAAACAAATCCAATTAAATCCCAAAAAAACGGAAAAATTTGGCCAGAGAAAAAATGGGCTGGTTTTCGCATAATTTCCCTCCTTAAGCACCATTTCCATTCGAAATAATGGTGAAATATTATTCAACTTGCGTGCGTGTACTTTTTCTCTGTTAAGGAAATGTCTTCGCCCCGCAGACAGTTATTAGCAGACCGACGATGGGAGAAATTTTCAGCTTTTATCGCGTGCAGATAATCGCTTTTTTAAGCCTGGAAATTGCTCCCCAATTTCTAATTCGTAATTAGTGTCAGGTGGATTCAAACATGAGCTCTCCAGCTCCAGATTGACCAGAATAGAATGGAACACCCAAGTGTTTCTAAAGTTTTAAAATAACGAAATATAAAGTGGAAAATTATTGAAATTCGAGTAAAGTGTAAATGTGGTAGTTCTATAAAACAAGACTTGCAGTAATTAGGACAGTTATGCTTCGGTTTTTTTTTAATTAAGAAATTAGCTGATGCTTCAATCAGTTGAATCAGAAGAAAATGTTTGCAGGAAAACTAGCAAGTTATTTCTGAAATTTACACGGTAATGAAAAAACTACCTCACATTCACTAAAGTTTTGTACTCAAGCTGTAAAGCTACCCATGAAAGAACGTCGCCTTGAAGGAAGCAGCAAAATTATCGTGATTTAAGTAATTGATAAACTGAGAAATATTAAGCGGAAGTCCCAAAATCGCTACTTATCTCTAAACAAAGACACCAGAGGATTTAAGCAAATCTAAAAGCTTGGGAGTATTGCAGGTTCCTTTGTTGACCAATTTAAGATCTAGCCTTTGTAAACTGTTATTACGAGTTAACTATGAGAAAATCTTGGTATTGTTTCGGTAGCGTAGGATGCATGTGTTGTATATCAGAACAGAATAGTGTTTTTCACAAGCTATTAGGGTCAGTTACCCACAAATCCCTCCACGTAAACGAATATTAAATTTTCTAATGAAAAGATCGTATGGGGATTTTATATTGTACTATACCCATTTAAGTTTTATTAACTAGGCCGACATGGATATTAAGTTTGGAATACACCACGTTGAAAGGGCTTTATTTAAAGTATATTAAGGTTTTTTAGCCATTTAATAAATATGCTTTTGGGGCTTTTGAACTAATTCAAAACCCAGCTGAATCATCAGTTAATAGAAAAAGTCCACTCTAGTAAATCACATGTAAATAAAAAATTACTTCATCCATCTCTGCTTGGCTTATTTGCTCTTCAGTTTTATGCTCTTTTGTAGTTTTTTGTGTTTGCCATTCTTGATTAGTCTTCGCTGTCCCATGAATATTAAAATGTGATTTATTTTTAGGTGTAAATATGTTCCTTATTTGCATTTGGCAATAAAATGTTTGAACTATCAGCGTAAATATTCCCGCAAAGAAACCGAATAATTAAAGATTATTTTTATATGTAGGTTTATCATCTTGTTCAACAGTTAGTCATGGTTTTGCGAAGGTTTGAAATAATTAATTTGCTTTAAATAAATAGAAAATCCCATTCGATCGATCGGCTGGCTTTAAAGTAAGCAACACGGCTTTAAGGTTGATTAAACATGCCGTTTAAAAAAGCACTTGCAAAACGATCAAAAGTAAATAAATTAAGGAGCATTTACCGAGAAACGGTGGAGGTCTGGAGACGTAAATCCGTTTTAATTTTCTTCAATCTTAATCGGCAAATCAATTTAAAAATCCGCGCAATGCAGACTCCTAAAATAACCTTTTTATTGTACGGAGAAAAGGCGTCGATGGCGGCTCGTAAAAACGATGTAAAAAAGTTATTCAGAGCTGGTGCTCCTAAATTGCATTTACATTAAAATGTTCGACAATAAAGCTATATTCGAAGAACGTTCCCAAGTATCTCATCCAAGTGGGGGACTACAGAGTTGTTGGTGAAACTGATCAGTCTTTATTGTCTTTATTAAATTTCCAATCCTCTATTCAGACGAAAAATTGTCCATCAGCCTGGAGAGCCCAACTAACGCAAGTTCTAGTTAAGTGGAACAGCCATAAAAACTGCAGAAAAATAAAATTCCCCAGTTAAAATCGACGTTTTTGCATGCATCGCATGCACCCGAATTTAATCTAAATCCATGCAAAATAGCGCCGGGAAAATAAAATTCGTCTGGAAACCACGGACGCCTAAACACCAGGGAAAGTTTGGTTGAATTGCTCGTCTTAATCGGGGGTCCGGTTTCGATTTTAAATGGCATTTTAAGGCGAGTCCAATTTCCTTTAAGTTTTCTTTCATCGGCTAATTGGTGTCAGAAATGTGGCAAAACGACGTTAAGAAAAGCGCCAAAAGTTCCCGGTTTTATGTTGTTAAATTGCAGCAAATGTTCACAGAAGACAGTTGAAAACATACCAAAAATAAAATAAATTAAGGACATGTGAAGCACCGGATTTGTTTTATTTAAAATTGCAAAATATTGAAACTGTTTTACAGGACTTTTTTGAAAGATTTTCTCTATAAATTTTCCCCCATTGTTTTTTTGTTCGCTATCGCTCTTATTTACTTTAGCCACATTTTACATTTTTGTTCACTGTTTTATTTCACGGTCATTGAAAGCACTAAACCGTCCTTTCTTAAGTAATTGAAAAACGCCATAAACTTTTGTAGGCTAATGAGAGTTGGATGAATGGAGGTCGATTTTACTAGAGCCCCAACCTGGAATACACCCACATAAAATCTGAACAAATTAATAATAGCAATCAATAAATAAGTTGCGCACAAACTTTTCCAGAATTTTAATAATGCACAAAAAAGGTAGAAACTCTTTTGAGAAATGTCCAACTTTCAGGTCGGACTATTGTTAGTATGAATGAAGGAAAAGTAACAACTGATTTTGAGGAAAATTATAAAAATTTAATGAAATTGTTCGAGTTTTTGCTACATTTAACCCAGCCTGTATAGAATTAATTTCAATATTCAACATTTTAAATAGTTGAGATAAATTAAGCCGATGAAAGTCTTCAACTTTGTTCATTCTAAAGGGTTTTTTGTTGAGCAGTTGAAGCATTCTGCAAAATTTACAAGCAAAGCTATCGCCTTCTTCTCACATATTATCGCCCCTCGCTATTGCAGTTTGAGTTTTATTTTAGTTTTTTTTTACTTTTTCTGATTTTTTAGAACAGATCAAGATCCCCGAAATCTTGTCAAAAAAACACCGAGAACATTTCGAATTTTTTTACAAACTTCTTTTTGGGTATTTCGCCTCAAAAATGTTTGTCTTTAAAAAAGAC
>NW_026018916.1:5042575-5044593 GCF_020466585.1 Dendroctonus ponderosae
AGATAAGATAAAAATTCATCAAGTTTTTGTTCGCCATGACTGTAAATGGAGAATACGTCATGAGGAAATTCTGTCTTTTTTAAAGACAAACATTTTTGAGGCGAAATACCCAAAAAGAAGTTTGTAAAAAAATGAATCCGCCTCAACAATATAGAACTTATCAACATTTCGAATATTAAAAAAATTAGTTTCAAATTTAATGTAAAATTCATGTTTACTAAACATACTTCATTTGCCTGCTTTATCCGAACATGTTTTTTATTAACCCGTGCTTAACTAGTCAAATACATTTCTCAACAGATTCTCAATTTAAAGCCTCTGTTTTTCGCTAGTTGTGGTCAGTTTTTCCATAAGAAAGGACCGACGAAAAATAAACGATTTTGACTGATTTTTACTAATGTTCTATTCACACTGTATCATCTGCCAATGCGAAGTAATACTCTGCGTAATAGAATGATTGGTCAATAATTAATAAGCTGCTGAAAGGTAGCGTCTTTCAGAAACAAAAGTGACAAGCCATAAACTGGTGTAAAAAAATTGAAATGTGCTTATAAAAAGCCTTTTTTAAATAGGAATAAAATTGTGATGTAAATTACAGCTTCCATAGGTTCCATATTTCCATTTCTATTTCCATCTTAATCCAGAATAAATGACATTATCCGCCCCAAGTGGTGCCTAAGCTATACTTTAGATCGATCTACTTCGCCAATAAAATATGCAAACAACTACGTCGGTAATTTCCAAATTAGAGGGTAATTGAAACTGGCTTTTGATGTGATACATGGATCAGCTGAAAATTTTATTTGTGCCAATTTTTTCCGGCTCAATTACCATGATATATTCATAGAAACACTTTAATGGAAGTTGTTATGTAAAGGTGGACTTTTCAAGCAAGCATTTGACATCACAAATAATGCGCTTTTCTGCCGTGGATCCAGACAAAAAGCAGCGACAAAAGCAACAGTAAAAACATGTTTAAATTTCAGTTTCAGTACAGATTAGATTTCAAATGCTCCCTTCTCGTTTGATTGGTCTTTGGTCAAGAAACAGCAAACCCAATGCAAAATGGTACAGTACAAATTCCCATTGGAATTTAAGAAGTCTGGAAGAAAATTAGTTGTTGTTGGTTGCAAAGCGGGTTAAACTCCGTCGTCGGTCTGTCCATCCAGAAGCGACGGGAGATGGGATTCCGGGCATCTTAGTAGGGGAAATGCGGAAACCGAAAAATGGCTCACCCGATTGTCAAAGCTTTGCCTTCGGCGAGGAATTTTCCAAATCATTACCATATTGACAAAAGACGGGCTTCCAGCCAGTCCGAAATAATTTGAATAGAATAGCGCGTACACGACACTGAGAAGCATCCAAAACGTTCCTGATTTGCATCCATATTAGAATTTACAAGTCGAGCCATTCGTTTACCTAAATTATCTTTTTCGGTACGGCCTGGATATTGACTGGGGCCAGAATTGACCTGACCGGCTTGGAAACCATAAAAAAATTAATTAATGCACGTTTCATGTAAAGCGCACGATGCAACTGTGCAGTTGCATTAGCAGAGGGTTTTTCTTTTTCGTCGACGTTCCCTGTAGTTTTGCCGACTAATTTTTCATTTTTTACTTTTTATGTCCCCTGAGTACGTTGAAATATGAATATAATAAATGCGCTTTTGAAATCAACTTCAAAATTTAATTTCGAGCGTAGTGATGCATTATAACTGAGAAACTTCAAACAAAGTTCCTAATTACTCTTGTAGCTTTTCGAATGGCTCGAAGTGAAACTGAGCAACAAAGGATAAGCAGACTATGTATATTGTAGATAAGTTCTTTATTGTTGAGGCGGATTAACATTTTTACAAACTTCTTTTTGGGTATTTCGCCTCAAAAATTTTTGTCTTTAAAAAAGACAGAATTTCTTCACGTCTTTTATTACAGATTGATAAATAGTGCTCCTATTTCGCAATAAGAACGAATTATTTATCAAAAAGTAATCAAGAACTACCACCTAGAGGGTATCCTGCG
>NW_026018916.1:5045592-5055054 GCF_020466585.1 Dendroctonus ponderosae
GCACTATTTATCAATCTGTAATAAAAGACGTGAGGAAATTCCGTCTTTTTTAAAGACAAAAATTTTTGAGGCGAAATACCCAAAAAGAAGTTTGTTAAAAAATATGTATATTGTCTTGACGAGTTATTTCGGGTATTTTAATTTCAGATATTTTGTCACTTTATTAGAACCTACTGCCGGCTGATTGGTCCTAGCTTTCTTTCATTTTATGCCACCTTGTCTTGAGCATATATTTATATTCGGGCTTGAGGCGAGCTCCTAAACTATTTTTATGGGCGCAAACTGAAAAACTCTAGTGGATTTAATTAAAGTCGACACAAAAATGTTTTCAAGTAAACATGAAAAACTCCTTAAACTCCTCGGTCTTAAACGTGGGACGTGTTTCGGTTTACAAGGTTTCAGAAAAGCGTTTTGCAGAAAAAGCCAGCTTATTAAATTCGTCTTTGTGCCATCAAATTAGTTTTTTCGTTTCGGCGTAGACTGAAATCGACTCAGTGTAATAAAAAATTGATTCGATTCTAGTTAAGACCCCATTAATCACAAGCCGACTAAAACGTAACAAGCAATTGTAATTATCGATAAAATTACATGTAGGTATATTATGGTGCTTTCTTGGACCGGGTCTCAATTGAGGGTATATTTGAACTTTGGACACACACACGTGCCGGTATCCGGAATTTATTGAATTGATCGAAGTTTTTCTGGGTAAATTGAGTCTCCGTTTTTAGAAACATTTTACCCGCTTGTCGAGTCTTGTCAGTTATTTAATTAGAATAACTGAAATTGTGATTTTTTGCCATTGTGCACAATTAACTGGGAATTTAATTATCGCGGCTTCAAGTCGAAATTCCTCTTAAATCATTCCCAACCAGATGAAGCATTCAGGAAAAGCCTCAACGTTAGCTTTTATAGCTCTGCAGTAATTTTCATTAGGGCAATTTTCAGGGTTGTTCTATTCTGCATTTTTTTTCATTAAGACAATTTACAAAATTGGGTCACTTACAGTAACTTTCTCGTAGTTTGGGCGGGTTTTTTAATTTTCAATATTTAATCAAATTTTCTCAGGTTGATGTTTCAATAAATTTTAAAAACCACATTTCAAACACATCCAAATTGCTAATCTTAACAGTTTTTTTATTGAAACAAGTGGGTTTTTCGGGTTTTTAGGCCGTCGTTCGGTAGAATTTCTTCTTGACGTTTCGCAAGCACGTGTGGCTTGCATCTTCAGAAGTGGTTTGCTTGAACGCTTACACTGTTCTGATGCGTTTTTTTATTCCTGAAATTTGAAGTAAAACTTTGAAATAACTATAAAATTAAAACTACGCAAAGTTATTTTTTAAGATTATTTGTACGTACGGTTTTACATTTTGAAATTATATCGAAAATATTTAAAACCATTAGAGAAAAGTAAAACGCTTTACATATTTGTACTTGATGTTTAGGCATTGTTTCAATATTCTACTAACATAGTCCACTTCTGATTTCCTTAATGAGTTTTATGGCTTTTTTCCGGCAACACGTTTCATCAAAGTGCGTTTTCAAAATACTAAACTTTCTGCTACAAAATCATGTAAAAAACCCGTAAGAAAATTCTCCAATTTCAACGGGATCAAACTTTCAGACAAAGTGCCCAAATCCGAGAAACATTGTCTATAGAAACTCACTAAATTAGGCCCATACAACTGAATTAAAATCCCCACTTGGCGATGATTGCTACGCATAACAGAAGATAATAGAAAGAAAACTCAGACCTAATGATCAAATAGCGGAGCTTTGAATCAGTTCGAAATGGGGGGGCAGAAAACGGTCGAGCAGTGAAACTAATTTGGAAATATTTGCGAAACTTTGTGCTGAAAATAAGGTTGGCAGCCAATCGCATTCGGCTCTCAAAAACTATCCGAGAAGTTCATGACAAAACCTAATCCCGGAAAAAGTTTCGAGTCGAGAACTCTGACACCCGGAAAAACTGAGACGACGAAGCTGACGGGCCTCCGGTTGTTTGTCCGAAATACCTACGGGAAAACCGGAACGTGTCGGGTCTCGTTCCGAAAATCTCCCGGATAAGCTCCCGTCTACAACACGCTTTCAGCCACACTGATTTAGCGGAATAGCAAGGGATATTTCTGGGAGATTTTGCCGATATTGGAAGCAACTCATGAGGCGGGCAACTGATTAAGACCTACTTAACAACAACTGATAATCGGTTAAAAGAAAATCTTGGAAAAACCAATGAAAATAAGTAAAGCTTCTAAAGACGTGGTTACTCGGAGTTTAAAGGAAGAATAACCACTGAGGAAACTGACATTGACTCCTAACTCAAAAACCCAACTTGGAAGAGTAAAATAAATGCGACACTAACTGAAGATACATTTGAACAGGAAGTATTGGAATAAACAAAACTGTAAATTTTGTTAATTTTTTTTCAAGATTCTTTATGAATCCTCCTTAAGTAGTACAGATGAAAACAAAAGCAGTTTTTTAAACTAGATAAAATTCTTGGAGTGGCAATAAATGCCTGGCAAAAGTAAATTGTCCAAGAAATACATCAACATTTTCTTATTCGAAATGAGTAGGTTTTTAAAAGCTGCGATCCTCTGATCTAAGTGGAAAAACGTGCAAATAACAAGTATTTGACCAGCAGATACTCGAGACCCTAAAAAAGGTTTTGACAAAACGCCGTGTATAAACTTGGTTTTTTTATCACTACCTGATATTATCGGCTTCATTAGCTGTATGAATGACAACCAAACTTTGCAGATTTTGGTCAATTTTTGGCGAATCTTTCAATTCAAGTTATGATTCAAGTAGTTTTCGATTATACTGTGCGCCGATGTTTCCAGAAATGTATTATTTTAACAAAAACCTAGATAAATAACTGAAATTAGTGTCATTTTTTCATCCATTCGTCGTCTTTCATTGCCAACTGATAAAAATACTTTCCACCAAGAGGGATTCTTCATCAATTCGTAATAAAAGCCACAAGGAAATATTATCCTTTTTAACACCAGCCAACAATATTTTTTAAGGCGAAATACCCCAAAAAACAGTTTTGTAAACATTGATCTTAATACCTTAATACATTTTCAAAGATGGACTGTATTCTCTGCTGTGTTCAATGTGCAAATGTGATGTTGATGTATTTTTCAAGGCGAAACCATTCACTTACGATCAGTGTCACAGAACTGGAGCATGGATGCATTAAAACACATTTTCCCGAATGATATATTTTGCGGCACAACAGCCAATTGGGGCTTTTACCGAGCCTCACATCTGTATTTACTTTTAATGTAAAATATGTATGCTTTTAGAATATTGCAATAACATTAGGGAATATTCGAAGCGATGATACATTACTGTGCAAGGATATATTTACAGTGAACCCGAAATTTGTCCAATTACCGAAATACTGTAACTCCAATGTTTTCCCATTAGCGGAATGTTAGAAAATGCCTTTTTATGTGTTGGTACAGTGGTGGCGCTAAATTTTCCAGTTGGTTCGCGCCTTGCGGAAATAGTGATAATCTTGGAAATGGACTAGCAGGAAGAAAATGGAAAAAATCTATTAGAGCTTAATTTAATTTGGCCATAACGTATACCTGGAGTCTGGCGCGTTGTACCATTCCAGCTGAAAATATGTCCCTCTCCGGTATAATTAAATTTCCGTCAGACTGGAAGTGCAAAAGTGCACCGGGCTAACGTGAGTGCCAAAATGGCACATAATTTTCCTGCCGACCATTAAAAATATATATTTTTACGAGATTTCGTATTTGTGCGAGGTCGACTCGTTCCTCTCAATTAAAATGCCCATATGATACGCTTTCTGTCACAGATAAAAGTATTTCGGAGTTTATGCTGATTAACAACCGAATGCGATTCATTTTAATACAAAATTGACCATATTTTATAGCAAAAAAATTTCGTATAACAAAAACTCAATTTATATACACTTTGTTATTGACTGCGTCTCATTTTCCCGACAACTGCACATGGCAAATCGATTATTCAATGGCATCCAAATAACATTTCCTTGTGCATTCTACTAAGCAAACAATTATTTGGAATTTTACACGGATTTTCCTATTATGGATTTTATCGATAATTATTGAATGAATAGGCGTCCACTTTGAGCAATATGCAGTTCAACTGACCATTGTTTTTTCGCTGGAACTGCTTCATTAAAATTGCTGATAACGAAAAAACTGCGAATAAATTTACAGTCGTTTTCATAAAATACAACAATAGTGGCGTCATCGCAACTAATATAAAATTGCCTTGCTTGTGAACAGTTTTGGCTGGGAAACGGGGATTAAGTAAATAGTGCGTTCGATGTGAACTAGGGAAAGAAAACGTTGGGCATTTGAAGCAAATCCGAATATTAAATATGCAAAATAGACAAGCTGAAATCAAGACGGTAACGGCAAAACGGGATCCCCCAGATTAAACCGGATTACTTCCGTTATAAATATGGCATGAGAAGTTGAAGGAGTTGCCTTTAGAGCCACTTGAGTGTATTATGTGTCGAATGAGCGACTCCCGGCAGATTAACTCAGCACATAATCGTGTAACTTCATTGCACTTCTCACATGTTAACGTTATAAATTTTACTCACGACACGCTGCAATAGCGAAACCTGCTGAATAATTTAGCCAAAGTGTCACTTGAGGAATAAAAATTCCATGTTTACTCACATGGACTGTACAGAGTGCTTACGATTTGCTGATGGCAGTATTTTAGTTTCTACATACTGAGGATTCTCTAGATTTATCTCCAGAGATGGTTTATAGGAAAATCAATGCAGTTAACAGTTTAAGTGGCACTAAAAAACAATGCCAAGATGTAAAGTTCTCGGAAGTTCAGGGAGACAATTTAATTGAAAAATTAAAAACTAGGAAAACAACGAACTAAACGTTCCATGGGTCAAGGCATAGAAATTTACACTGATTTGTCCAGAAAAAACCCAAAACCTCGATTACTTTCCCGCATTTTAAAAAAGTCTCCACCATTTCTCAAACGCTATCTATTTTGAACATTTTCCAACAAATCGTAAAAAGATTCTTAAAAAAAGAAAACCAGAGAAGAACCAGAGAAAAAATCTGGGAACTAACCAAAAACCCTAATCCGAAAGTCTCATTTAAAGCACCCCTCGGTATAAATGCACCCATCTCTTCTGAAAAAAGTGTAAATTATTTTTAGCTGAAACAAAATGAAAACAGTTGACTGAAAAAGCGGGACTTTGTTGATTTTTAAACAGCGCAAAAACAGTAAAGTATGTATCAACCCGCCCAGGATAAACGTTATCGAACGGTTTACTCAAATTTTTTATAAATGTATTTCTAATGCAGCTATTGCGCAATGTTGACTGGTGGAATAAATTAATTTTTATTTGCGACCTTTCCAGCCGATATGCAATAATCTCACCTCACATACCGGCATTCTCTCGTGTTACCACAACTTCGAAGGCCAGCCGCTCGACATAGGAAAGGAACATGTAAATTGCCATATCCGAGAATAATCATACTTTTAAATTGTTTATAAAAGTGACTTGATGTAATGCGAATTCGGTTTAACTATGCACATTTAATGGCTGATCTGCAAATTCAATGCGATTGAAACCGGACCATGTCTTAAAACTGAACATATCGCAACCGTATTTCAAATCTATCCATCGTGATTATACAAAATGTTTGGTATTTACGTACAGGGGAGGTGAATATGCACCAGATGCATGCCACTAACGTGAAACAATAAAAATAAAATTAATTAAACGAATTAGGACAACAAACAAAAACACCAGCGTAATGCTGATTGAGTTTTTTCAAATTTAAAGCTCCGACTGCAAACAAGGATAAAAATCTACGTTGGAGCACTAAAGGCCAAATTACTTTATACGGCAAAGGCAAGTGGAAAACTGAAAAACTCTGCATAAAAACGTAATTATAATTTGATGGGGGATGTTTTAGAGGGCGGGCATATACACATGTCTTTAATGAACCAACTGAACCCAGGAATGGACGTTTAAGTGTAATTCGCATTTTATTGCAACTTTTCCACATCTATAACTTTAGAACAGTCAACTGGGTTCGATCAGGATGATTTTGTAATTCGATTTCTGCATCAATTTATCAGAAATCTGGCTCGGATGTCAACTCAACTCTTAGAAAGAAAACTGAATGAAAACGTTGCACAAAGTTTCCCCATTAATTATGAGTATGAATTTCGCACGAAACGTGAAGTTTTCTATATCGGTGGCCTCAATAGGACTCTGGTGTCAATTGTGCGGGTACATTTGCTTCAAATGGGTTTCAAATTTTCCATTATTTCGAGTCTGGAATGGCTTATGTGTTTTCAAATTAGATCGTTGTATTCCTCGCTTTATTGCGATCAGAATCGCTTATTAGTTGAGGCGTTTTGAGTAATTGGATTTTTTTAAAGGTGAAAGTAAACAAGTAGATTCCTTTTTGATTTTTTGGACAAAAATCGGCGTTTTACCAGTGAATTTTTCTTTAAAGCCTTTGACGGACGAAGTTCCTTCACGTGCATATATTTCCTCTGCCGAATAGTTTCTAGTCTTCAAGTCGGTTATCTGAATTAAATAATTTTTTATCGAATCACGAAAGATTCTTGAACAAACCCCAAGTTATAAGGTAAGCCAAAAAAAAATGCTTATTGTTTGTTGTAGTTTTGGCTCCGTTTGCAGTTTGAAATCGAAAACTTTGGCATTTTTTCGAGCATTCTTAACATTCTGCGAATTAATAGCATTTAGGGCTGTTTACGACAAATAATTTTATTTTCTTTATTCATTGCGCTGTAAATTCAACGCATATTTCAAATACTAACTTTTCACTGTGAATATTTTCTCAATCGCCTCCCTCAATAAACGCCACAATTTTGTTGTTAAAAACTGCGAAAGTAGCCAAAACTGTTACAAACAATAAACGTAAAATTATTTGCTTTTCCGCAACAAAATCTTTCACTGAATAAAAACCGCATTTTGGCGAAATATCAGGCTTTCAAGTGCCGTTAATGGCAGAAGCCGAAAATCAACAAACATCCCTCATTTGAAGAGGATTTCGGAGCGGAATTGCAAAATTGAATTGCGAAGCCGATAATCCTGACAATTATAAACTTGTCAACTAAAAATGTATATAGTTCCAACGTGTTATTTCGGAAATCCACCAATTTGAAGCAGATTATTTGCGTGTATTTGCCGCAACTGCAACAAGATTGTTTCCATCGAAAACAACAACGATTTTATTGCCTCAAATACAACTGAGTTACTTACTCTAAACTAAATCGAATCAAACAAACAGTTACAAACATTTCTCCAGATAAGCCTGGTGAGTGGCATGTTGTTTTTGGCTTTATCCTCAGCGCCAGTTTAGCCAAAGGTAATAAATAATAACCCCAAAACTCCACGTTCCACTAAGGGTTAGTTTGGGATAATATTCGCAAATATAATTGTTGTTTGTTCTGCCTTTCACGCCCAATTTTAGCCGGATAAATTTGGACCTCAATCGTGGATGTCATGACGGCAATTTCTCGAATAAAACAACTTTGGAACGTGAAGCAGACCCAGAGTCCCTTGTAAACATTCCATCAAACAGTCCATTCTTAGTATCAAACAATAACATGTTTTGCAAGTTTTTTTAACCGGGTTTAGTTCCATTGTTCTTGATCATCTTAGAACGAAATAAACATTTGCCCAATTATACAGAATGTCCGCAAACTCGGCCCATAAAATTCAGGAGGTGATTCTTTATGAAAAATGTATATCAGCAAATAAAAGATTTAATGGTATAAAATTTACTCTCTAAGTTTCAAGTGCTATTCATCCAATATTTTGCATGCATGAGCCATTGTTCTGGAGGGGATGAAAAAAGCCCTGTACAGCTATTTGAATATTGTGTAAAAATGCTGAATAAAATGAATAATCAACATCGAATTTCGATGGGTAATAACGGATAAATGGGCGGTTAAAAATGAAAATTAATTGCCAGAAAAATTGCTAAAACACAGACACAAAGCGGGAATTTAATTGAAAATTGTCGTCATCAAATTGGATTTAACTGATATTCAAATAAACACAACCGCATGAAATAACGGTGAAATTGCGAGGATAGGAATGGACAAGAGGAAAATTTGAAAAACTCTTCTAAAGCATTGCCTGATTGTGCCACATTGTGAGGAAGGATTTTCGGGAAATTACCACTTTTAATTGGCTGTAACGCTAATAAAACTTTGAATATAACACTTGGATTTACGCTGACGATGTTCTTGAAGCTTCCACCTTCAACCAGGAGCTTTAGGCATACATAATGAAAATTAATTAATTTTGACTTGAAAATCTTGGTGTTTTTGGTTCGTTAATCAACATTTAAAGTTACCAATTTTTCAAGTAGGCGATTCATTTACGGAAAATCGGTCATTTTTGACCAAAAGTTACCAAGTGTGATTTAAATTAATTTTTATGTGTCCTTAGGCTCGAGTCTGTGGAATCATTCATTTTTGACCAAAACTTACCAAGTCCGCAAAATCAAGACTTGATGTGTTTGAATGAAATGTTTAGCAATTTTAGGTTAGACTAGTTTTTATTCACTCTCGCAACTTGCACTCTATTGAGATTCTCAAGCCAACCATTCAAATGTGTTTAAATCATCATTTTTTCGCGAATATTTTTGGTTTTCAATCGTGCGACTTTAATGAACTCCTAGCCAAATTCAAAATAGAATTTCTTATATAGATTTGAAAGATAGATTGAAATTTTGAAAAAAAAATTGAAATTTGGCTAAAATAGCTAAAATCTTCAGAAGTCCAGGAGCCAAAATTTCAATTAATGTATCCCACTTCTTGTCAAGTTTCTGCACTTTTCGGGTAAACAGTCCATGTCTCAAGAACATCATTTCCGCAGCACATAAAAAACGTGATTTGCATTCGCACTCATCAGAACGTGTAATATTTACCGAGCAAAGAAAGATGAAAAATGGCAGCAGTTGAATGCGGTGCTAGAATTTCTCGCGGTTTAAATATTTATGCATAATATACTTTATAATAATATGTTACGAAGCGAGAAGGCGCGCTCTCATTTTGAATGCATGGATATTTTCTTGGGCCATTTTTCGATGTGTGTCGTGTTTTCCTTATTCCAGCCACGCATACATGGAAAACGCGCTCATTGTATGGAAATTCGATGCTATTGCCAAAATTGCTTCTATGGGTAGCGGATGGTTTTTGAATAGCCATGAATTTCCATCATCTATTAAAAAATTTGCCAAAAAATCATCTTAATCCCAGTAGCAGCTCATATTAAAGACAATTGTACATACTTTCCTGACTGTGTTTCAATTCCAAATCAAAATCAATTCCTGGCCTTCAGTCATTTATTGTCTATTTATCAATTAAAATACGTTTCGGTGTTTTCCACCATCATCAGTTTCTATGTGTAGCGTTGTTGCTACTTTAAGC
>NW_026018916.1:5055143-5068907 GCF_020466585.1 Dendroctonus ponderosae
ATATTTTGAAAATATATGCCAAGGCTTAAAGTAGCAACAACGCTACACATAGAAACTGATGATGGTGGAAAACACCGAAACGTATTTTAATTGATGAATTAAAGACAATTGGGAGATATCTTGCATGTCTTAAGAAAACCTTCCAGGCTTCCATAAACGTACAGTGAACTACTAGTTTTTTCCACTAAGAATGGCACAACAGCAACAAAAAGTTGAAACATCGATTTCCGATACAGTGAAAGACAAAAAACCTTATGTGGTATTTCTGTTATAAGGCCCCCAAGTGAAGAAAACCGCTACCTGACCTCAGGTTGGCCGGCTTCAGCCAGCATCCGGACCATGTCCCGTCTCTCTTCGACATTAAACCAGTCCCATTTATCCTTTCAACTTGGCCATAGTTTTTTTCTTTCGTTTTTACCTATACGATCGCGTGTCGACGCTCTTGGTTAAATGCCATGTGGCCTGGATTTATACGAAAGTTGTCTTAATGATATGCGAGAAAAATGGTCCTTAATAGAGTTTTAATGTCCCTTTCATATGGGCCATTATAAACAAAAATATTCTTGAATTATGTTAGATTTTGGGAGATTTATATGTATCCGGTGGGTCTGAAGTACGATGATAAATGGCATTCAAAATATTACTATTAAAATGGAAAATATAATGGAAATCTTGTGCGGACAGTGATGGATTCAGTTGGGGGATAATATCTATGACCAGGCAAGTTTTCCTGGCGATTTCTTGTCCACTTTTTGAACAGGAAACGCAACAATTGCGCGCGATAATAAACAGAATTCCCGAAAAATAAACACTTATGAAGTAAAACCGGAACAGCCCTAAACTAAATTAATTTTGTTACCTGGCGTTTCCGGGCTTAACGTGTAAGTACGTTTATCTCGTCTATAACGAGCCTTACAACTTCATACTAACTTATAATGAAGTACTTCCCGAAAACTTGTCAAAGTTGTTCATCATTATTTCCCGATTTTATTACCTAAACTTCTTTATAACGTGCTTATGTTAACTTGATACTTTAAAAGCGGTGTAACAAGATCCACAAGTTTTATTAACTGCTAACCAAGCTGGTTCCCAACTATAAAGTTTCCGTAAAAAATTAGGAAACTCACCCTTTAATGGGGAATTTCAAATTAGAATGGGAAAATTATGCGGAAACTGACACCGTTTTTCATGGATATTTGTCCGACACGATCTTGCGTGTAAACTCTTATCTATTCATCAAAAATTATGTTATTTCCGTCGCGAAGGAATTTGCCGCCAAAACGCGCATTTTTGAATAATTAACGAGTGACTGGGGAATGGGCCGAAACCCGAAGTTTTTTGTCCAGATCGAATTTAGGTCATTCTTTATGGCCCCCAATGTGTGCGTTAAAACATTACGTTTTAATGTTCACGCATACCCCTAAAAGCCCCAATTTGCAAGCCCTAACTTGTTATAGCTCCGACATACACGAAAGTGCCATTACGTCAAACCAACGGCATTTTACTCGCCTTTTACCACACACTTTTCAACATTTTTAAAAAAATCACTCGGCTGTACGTTTTTCAAAACAATTTCCTATGCAATTACGCAAGGTGGATCCGTGGCAAAAGTTTTTCTTTAAGAAATCACATTAAAATTTAACAAGGGTTTGGTGTGAAGCTGATCATTACATTATTCCCGTCCCATTTTTTCGGATGTTCTGTTGTTCGTGTCCCCGTACTTGGCCTTAAAAATCTCAAATAAAAGTAACTAAAAGAAAAAGTCCCCAATCCTTCTGGACAATTATTTCGTCAATTGTCAAGCTTTTTCCATTTCATGTCGCTCTTATTAAAAAAAGCCTCCTGACGAACCCAATTAGCCTAAGTGAGGTGGCAAAAACAGACCAGAATTAACAAAGATAATAAAATATTAGCCAAGAGACGTAGTTGGAAAGCTCTTGTCATTTCATTGAGATGAATGCGCATAATTAAGCAACTTTTTCCTTGTTTCTGGCCCCCTTTCCAAAGGCTGCCATAATGATTTTGCTGTTATTTTCTGGTTAACCGGTCATTATTTGATAGTTTTCACGCTTAAAAAATATGTCCATAAATAAAGATTTGGATGAAATTTTCTTACCAGGACTAAGTTTGTTTTCAGTCACTAAACTTGGCTGTTTGGAGCTTTAAAATGCCCAACTACTTTTACAGGAACAAAAAATAGCTCAGTTAGAAAAGCAGAACCTGAATGGCAAACATGATGTTTTAACAGTTCATTGGTTGACTGAGTAGTTTTGACTAAAATTTTCCTATCAGGATTGATCAGAGAACCGATAAAATCAAACGAAACTTCTCGCAATTTTCCTTAAAAAATATCGTTAGAAACATTAGGAGTGACTTTAACATCCTGTAAATTACAAACTACGGAATTACGAATCGATGTTAAATGAGCAAAAGTGGTTTTTCAGTCGAGCAAAATGCAGTTAATGTGCACAGAATAACCGGACACTCTATATACGATTTCCAAAACGAGTAGCGTAAAAGTCTTCAAAATCGTTGTTTACTGTCTTGAAGCAAATTTACTGATTAATTTTAAAGGAAACACGAGAACTAAGTAGACGCGTTCTTAATGCACTTAATTGAGGCTTTAAAGAGAAACGTTCAACATAGTTAGGGGAGCAAATTAAAGCATACAAAACACTCCTATACAAGTTCTTTAAACAGTCGATCAAAGGCAACCGTTTTTAAATTCCATCAAAAAATGTTCAAATATTTGAATTTCTCCGTACCTATCCAAAGTTACATAATTTACTTCAAGAATAGAAAACATTACTTTAGTTCCATTTGTATGGGAACTTGCAGACTTTCGGACGCATGATTACATGGCAGCTCTGTTAGGTCGAGCAATATGAAGCTAAATTTTTGCCCACAATTTCCCAAGTGTAAAGATAAATCGCGCAAAAGTCTCTAAACTTCTTTAATACTGCCAAGAGGTAAGTTTGATTTTTAGTTAAAACAGCAATTAAAACGTTGGCCTGCCTGGGAAATTTTTAGAAAAAATGTTCAGACATTTTTTGTGTTTTAAATCTTCACTTTTTTGGGGGCAATATTTCGTTCTGCGATATTTCCTACACAAAAAATATGTACCTCGTTCAAGGCGATATCTCTTACCGTTTGATATTTTTCATATTGAAACTGCTACTGATGTTTTGAGTAAAATAACTCAAATTAAACGTCTGAATAAAAAAATATTTTGCTAAAATTTTCAATAAAACAAAACAGCAAAACACAGCGGCTAAAACGCGAAAAGTTTACCAGTTTCAGGTTAAGTTAAAAAAATTAATAAATAGCAAAATATTCCAAATCAAAAATGCCACATCAAATCAGTACAAATCTCACTCTCACTCAAAGCTCATTAGCTCATTAGCTCGGTTCTGTTTTAGTCGGCTTTTTAGTTAAACATACAAATTGATCGAATTTTTGGCGCATTTCAGTTATATTAAATTGCACCAGTTCAAATCCCCAGATGAACGTGCCCTAGTGCTGTTTTAGCTTCACAATGTTACTGTATTGTATTACCATAAATCCCTTCAAAATCGCCCCATATTTCGGCATCGAATGAGTTTAGATTATTCAGTAGTTAGCCAAAATGCAAAACGAACACTACATGAAAAACTAATCAACTATGTTTACATGGATGTGCTGCATATACAGCGATCTTGTTGATTGAGTGATTTTGGGGCCCCTTATTAGCTAACCAACCAACGAAGAACGGTTAATACGCTTTAGCGCGAAAACAAATTAAAACTTTATTAGATAATAGTGTTAGACGTTACTTATTTAGGACTACCGTAACTCTATTAAGGGTCATATTTCATCGGGAGCGCCTAGAATTAATTAATTAGGTATTATGTAGAGCAAAAGGACTGCTTGGATGGCACAACCGCCTGATAGCATACGAGTTCTTGTGGCAATTACAGGTGCTTTGACTGACTATACAACAATGACAAAAACACCAACAGTAGAGAATCCAACAAAGAGTAATTCGGACAATAATTGGTTGTCGTTATGTCTCAATAATAGACGAGAAATGGATCCGGCTACGAGGTTAATCTGGTCAAATTGCCGTCATGAAATTGTTCAAATCGGGAACACCCCGAAATTTCGCAACAACTGCGTATAAAGCACGATTAATGCCCATGTGTAATATGTATAAGCGAACGGGCGAAAAAAAAGAAAAAAGAGGCGAAAACGATATATGAATGCCACTTTGGCAAATTGTGAACGGCGTTTATGCAACACACAAACAGTTTGTCGTTAAAAAGAAGGTCCTTTGTTTCAGACCTATGAGCGCGATTAATCTTCGTGCTGTTTTTTTTTTTTCGAGCAGCGAAATGGCTTCATTTTTTTGGAAGCATGCAATTTGTTCGCGTAAATGTACTGAATCCATTAGAAATTTCAAATTCCAATTTGCTTCTGCCAGTTTGCGTTATTATTTTCTCGGATTCTTTAATACTTACTATACTTTTCAGTTTGCTCCAAAAAAAGAGTCAAAAGAAAAATATTGTCACATGAGATTAATCTAGCTCTTCGTAACTTAAAAAATCTTGGAAAGTGCCAGAAATTTCCTATTAAAGTGAGTTTTTCCTCACTTAAAGTAGTGGATTTGCGCTTTGAAGTTATATTAGGGACCGGATTGAGGTATTTTTTGTTTTACCTTGGCAAATTTTTGAAAAATTTGTGTTTTTCAACGGTTAATAGCCTCGTCTTAGAACTCTGCAAAATTTCCAGGAATTTCCAGCATGTTTCTGTTTTCAATTATTAACAAATCTACTGACAGTTTCTAAACGCAAAATGAAAATATATTTATTTGATGAATGATGAATTTAAATGCTACCAACGAGCCGACTGCAAGGCTCAAAATATTCACGTAGACACAAAAGAAAACTGAGCTAAAATACAGTCAGAACGTTTCCTTTAATATTCAATTGAAGCTTGCACACAAGGCTGTCGATATTGTCGATTCACAATACAAGCACGATCACAACACATAATGGGGCAGCTGATAGTTTGGCAAAACTTTATTGCCAAGTGTATTTAAGCCGGCATTCACTGAAAACGATCCTTTGAAAATGCGCTAAACTTTTTAAAAAGTAACGAGGCCTCTGATGTCTGGAAGTTCAGAAAATATCTTTGTAGTCACGAAAAGCGTTACTTTTTGTTACTATCTTGCTTGTATTGCCGGGAATATTTCTGCCAACTATGATGTCTTTTTACTGGACGTTTCGAGATCAAGTGTGGGCAGCATCGTCAGAAGTTATTACTTTAAAGCGATGAGGGCCCAGTTTATTAAGCGCAGTAAATTTGTCTTAAATCTCAAAACATTTTTCACTCTTATACAATCTAACTTTACATTGCTGATCGAACATATAAAATATAAAAATACAAAAAATAAATCGTATTTTAGTAACTGTTTCGGTCACACGAATGCAACACCCAAAATCTTCTATATTTACCTTCTTGTGCATGCACACAATGATAAATCTTCTATAGTATCTAAAAGTATGAAATATATATGATTACATAAAATGGACGATTTAGCGCCACTTAAAAACCTTAACAATCACTATGCAAGTGAAAGCATCTAATTAAGACACCCTGAATAATGCAAATCCATTTAAGTGGATCTTAATTGAATTTGTGGCAATTTAATGCAAAAGCCGATGTTTGAGTATCGACAAGTGTAGAACCGTGTTCTCATATTAATCAGGGCCTTGCAAATGAACGCTAATGTCTACCAAGCGTTCGAACCAATTAAGTCGGTACTTTTGTCTACTTCCAATCAATATTCATTAAGTTTTCATTTTTCGTGCAGCAAAATTGCGGCATAACCGTACAAGTGAACGTACGTTTCAGAGCAAAACTACTTTTACTTCCAATAAGTCATTGTCTGCTTAATAACACACACAGTCGACCAAGGAAATTGTTTAAAATTGAAAAAATTTTCATTGGGGATTTTAATAGAGAGAGATTGGAAAGTTTACCAATCGAAATTTCCAGTTATTTTCGTTAAAGCATCGATAATCGTTAAGAGCGCGGGCAATAAACGTTTAATACGTTCGGCTTCTCAACTTTAGCTAAGAACGACGATTACTCAACGCTTTTATCTCTTCAACTTCAAAGCAATCGACGGATTGACTGAAATACGCAAAATAGATTTTTAACAAATTTCCAGAAGATCTGTAAAGTATCCAATTTTAATGCGTAAATTCTGGCAACCGATACAGTCCAGTACCAGTGAAAACGTTAGTATTTATTTTCATTATTTAATCAAATGAGTCTATCGTGCGTCTAAACTACCAAGGTCGCATTTGTTTTGATTACACATTTAACGTTCATGTTTTCACTTGCCAATTAACCAAAAGTGTGATCGCAACTTGAGCGCATCAAAGCATCAAGCGTTTTGTTATGGCATGAACGAACATGTTCGCCTACTGAATATGCGAATTTTTTAAATAACTTTTGTTTTTCCTCGATGTGTAAACATTGCAAATCTAGGACAGCGTTGCTGTGTTTGAACCAAGTGTTTGGCATTGGATTCAATACATACGTGATTTTTTGCTTAATGAAAAGAATCCAGCCAATTTTCATTTATCTGGCAATTTGAACTCATTTTCTGGGTTTAATGGAGTAGGACAATCTTGGGGATTCAAAAAAGTGCTTTTCTGTTGGCTTTAGTGTCCTTTTAAGTGTTTCGGCTGATGAAATGCAGCAAATCTAAAATAAATACTTCCTACTCCACTACGGATATTTTCGGTCGGAATGTTGTTTATTTCCGTGCTAGTTTTGTGTTTCAGCTCCGCAATTTATGCGGATATATTTTGACGCATTTTTTCTTTAATGACCACCATAAAATCAATTATCCCATCGAAAGAAAGATAAATCCAGTGATTTGGAAAATTTTCGTCTTTGGTGAACATCCGGCTTCTTGGGGATATTTTGTATATTCTGTGTGGATTGATAGCGGGCCAAACTCGATTTAGTATTATGTTTGTTACCTCACCATTTAAAAAAAACTTTCTTCACTCAATCGCATCCATCCTCAAAAAATTACCAAACATGCGCGAAAAGATAACCCATATCGATTTTTAAGAACTTCTACTAAACTGCTCTTTAAAAAAAATAATTAATAAATAATCAAGTGGTCTCATTTTTTAAGTGAGGATTCTGTCATTTTTAGTCCAGACAAACAGCTAGTTAAATTTTCAGGCCCCAATAAACACTGTTTAACAGGAAATGCTATTTGCAAAAGCTGATCATATTTACAACTTGCTGGGGGTAGAGATATCCGTCCTGAACCAATGTGGTTTTCATGCAAGTGCGGATCTCTAGGTAAATTTAATCCAAGGGTTTTCTTCGCTATTCAACGGCTTTTAGTCGATGTTACACACGCAGAGAGTTTTCTTGCTAAACGAACATAATGCAAAGTTGTAGTATGTTTGCGCTATAAGTGATTGGACAATGGCGAACAAGTTAATCCATCATGTTGGCTTAAAAAAGGCATAACCGCGCTTAATTAGGGCGAATTTCCAGCAAAATTCGAAGTAAACCGTCGTGAATTTGTGATTCGTGCGGGCCAAGCAACGATATAATTTCCCGATATGTCCAGTGGGAATAAAAATCATGTTTGTCGTCCAGTCGCTGTAATTTTTACCTTGCTGCTTTGAGTCATCGACTCCCGCTTTTTATACGAGTGGATAAAATCTCGATAGCAATCTTAATGCCAACAAGCTAGTTTGTAAGTCAGAACGGAAACTTTCACTACCACCATCACTCGATTTTTTGGGAAACGCATGCAGATGGATTAGTGAACCGAAATTGGAACAGACAAACTAAAGACATTATGCGAAAGCCGGAAAAATGGCATTGCAAATGAAATTTCCTCAACCTAGCGCCCGGTATCTGCATTTATTGACAGTAGGCATGCAATTTGTTTTATTTTCAATGAAATTTAATCAAAATCCTACGCAAATCAGCTGATATAATAGACATATTGGATCTGAACTCGAATAAATGCTTTTAATCTATTGAGCTACGAAATGATAACCGCGTGCAATCAAAGCAAATATTTATTTTTTAGTTAATCTAATCGATGCCAGTCCGACGATCTACTAAACAAGCAACATTACTAGTAGGTATACAAAAATAATGCCATTGATGAATGAGGCCGAAACAGTAGCTTTCATTAAATATTAGATAACACCCAACTAACCTACCGCAATGATGGTTCTTTTTTAATTTTCGCTACAGTTGTTCATTAGGAAATGAAACCTCAAAACCACTCCACTACCAGTACTAATCTCATTACATTACAGATCTAATTCAGTATATTCAACATAATTATTTCCTAATGCTATTAGGATTGTTATCTGATCTTTTATTGATTCGGTTCCATTTAGTCTTCTTTGCTACAAATAGATACGCGTATATAGACATATAAAAAAATTCGAATTAGCCAATCAACCTGATGAATGATTGTATCTTTATATATAACTTATACTATTTATCTTTGTGACAATGATTCACACACAGTATTCATTTTCATTTAGTTTTTTACCCAGAACTAGAAATATTTCAATTACAATTCCAGTTTCAGTCTAAGTGACGGAAATGGTAATTACAAAATTAAAATTCGATTGCATGGCTTTTTTTTTATTAATTTTATATATGTATTTTTTAAATTTGGCATTTAGCACAGAACGCATAATAAAGTACACATATTTTCATGAACGACGAAAGCGTGCAAGTTTGCGACTGGAATGCAACAAACTGATTAAAAGACACCGGGGAGTTTCCAGTTCCCAAATGATCAACATTTTCGGTCTATTTTGAGCGGTTTTTGAGCGGTCTGCTTTTGAGCGCAATTTCAAAAATTTCCAGAAATTAAACGAGAGCCCTCAATTTATTCAAATTCTGCACACGTAAAAGCCGAAACTTTTTTTACTAAAGTTCCAATTTGCAGCTTTATAATTGCTATAGTTTGCGAGTTATCATTTTTAACCAAAAACGCCACGTTTGCGATTTTTCTGGTTTGAACGTAATTTCAAAAAATCTTAAAAACTAAACGAGACCCGTGAATCTGTTGAAATTCTACCCACTTGAAAGTGGAAACTCTTTTTGCAAATGTTCCAATTTGCAGCTTTATAATTGCTCTAGTTTGCGAGCTGGGCATTTATAACCAAAAGTGTGCAAATTTGCGAATATTTCTAGGTTGAGCGCTATCTCAAAAAACCGTAGAAACTAAAAGACCTGTAAATCATTTGAAATTCTGCACCCTTAAAAGCGAAAACTTCTTTTACAAAGGTTCTGATTTGCAGCTTTAAAATTCCTCTATCGTTTTATATTTTTCATCACTTAGAAATATTTCTTTTTTTACTTTGCTATATATTTTTTACGTTGGTTTCACTACACACATCGCCGCGAATGTTGAATAAATGCGCGAAATAAGACGGGTGTTTTGAACCTAATAGGTTCCAAACCGTGCCTGCGCCTGCCTGTAAATATCTCAGTGAAACTGAAAAAGTTAAATTGTTCTTCAAGCTTTTTAATTGGGGGGCACCCAATTGTACCCACATTCGAACACCTCTAATTAACTGTAATTTCATGTACACGTTTTTTTTTTTTTTTGATTTTTCGAAGTTTGTTTCCGAAAAATCGAAATTTGTAGTCTAAAAGTTTAAATATAAACAACTACAAAATATACAAAATATTTAATGCATCTCTTCGCGGAATATTATTAGGGCACAGATAGATATTGCACATTTATAGGGCGGTCCCTGCACAATTTGGTTGTTCTGACCATATTAAACAGTGAAAGTCATACTTTTGAAACATCGTCCACAACGCTCTACCAGGTAACAAAAATCACGATTTCTTTGAAAGGGTGGTTCAAAGCAATTCTACTGGCGGTACAAATATCTGAGGTTTGAACAGGAGAAAAAATTTGTACCTATTCCTTCATAAGAATCGTCTTCACTCCTGCAGAGAACTGACGCCAAACCTGAGGTTTTAATTAGTGAAGCCTTAACAGAATGGGTTAAGATTGTGGCTTTTAGTCCTCCTGTGACCATTTGAAAGACATTCCTATCTTCTCGAACAGTGGGGGCCTTTTCAAGCCAATATTAAGTCTCGACCATCAATTCTAATGGCTTGTCTTCCTTTCTCGTCTTTATGTTCATTGGTTTTGGGCATTGTCAACCTTCGAGAAGAATCTACTTTCGTAATGGATCGATTTCGAAGATCAGCAACGCAGATAATGGATGTAGATTAACAAATCCTTGTAGCTGCAAGATTGAGTACTTTTGGTGAAAGTACGCTAGTTCTGGATATTTTAATAAGTAAGATGGATAGAACAAAACAGTATCTTTTCGAATGGCGTGGGCCTTTTCAAGCAAATAAGTTTTAGACTATTACTGCTAATGGTTTGGGTTTTTGCAGGACCATTAAAACACCTTTGGGATTTGGGCATCCCTAAATTCCGCCAAGAGTTTACTTGTGAAAAGCGTCGATTTCTAACTCTAGAGTCCCAGATAATGGCTTTTGTTTCCTGGCAACTTTTTGCACCTGTATTTTTATTAAGAACGGGGTCCTTACTTCCGGGTTTTAATAGTTCCAAGGCAAATTAGCAGTTTCCAGAAAATTTGCTAGAAAACTGCACATTTTACCAAAACCAAGTCGATTAGATAGTGCCAATGGTTTCAATTCCCGTTCAGTTCTCTATCCACTCGACACATTTTTTTAAACATTAGAAACGCAGGTAATAGCTGGTTCCACGCCTTCGACTGTTCTCTCTTGTTCCTGAATTTTCAATGGGAAAAGGCGCTATTAATTCTTAACGAACGGAAGCAATTTCTCGATAAATTAGTCAAAAGCTGTGTAAAATGTGTCGCTTATATAGATATGGCGTCATTGTCCATATTTTTTGGTGTCAAGAGCACATCTGCTCTGTAAATCCATTTGAGCCGTTGAAGCCAATGTGTTGATGCCATATGGAAATAAACACTAGAGATTCAGTATTTGCAACGTAGTTTTCGTTAGAGTTGCTGGGGATGCAATTTGCTTGATGATGGCAAATTTATAAGAAGGTTGTGATTATCAGACACTCGTGAAGAAACCATCTGCTAATTCTGTAACTGCTGCAACCGGCACTCATTGAGTTAAGATCACATGGAAGAATCATCGCTTAAGCAAATATGGTATTCTCTGATTGTTCCAGATTGATAATATTACGTTTCTTGAAAACGCACATCAATCAACAACTTTTAATACTGAAATCCACCTTACGCATCTTTCGAGCAGAGCGAAATGATGGCGTTTGTTAGTTCAAACCGGTTGTTCTTCTTAGTTTCCCGTTCTCTTGGCGTGTTCTTGTCATAGTTCTCCTTAATTTAATGGCACTTTCGTCACTTAAACAATATTGAAAACTTCCTGGAAATCAGCGAAAACGGATAGAAAAGGTTACTAGTAGAATGCTCCACATCACACAGAGGCGACAAAGTTCATCAAATGTTTTCGAATTTGGAAGATGGGTATCCAATATTTCCAGTTGGTCTTTTGGAAGGCTGAAGGATTGGCTGGATTGATAGGGGATGAGATTATTCGTAGATGAATACGCACCTAATATGATGATTATCCAAAAAGGAAAATCCAGTCGTTGACCCATCGCGTCCTACAAGTTATCCACCAACACCGAAAAGTCGTTATCGTATTCAAACAGCACCAGCTCTGCACGTTAACTTGAACGCAAAGTCGTTACTTGCGCAAAGTAGTCACCTATTCATTTCAAGGGTTTTTTCGAAATAACTCAAAACACTGTCATTGTGGAGTCCAAGTTATTCACATAAAACTGCGGTGAAACACTACGAAACACACAGCTGAAAACCGTTAAAAATAATCCAGCAGTTCAATGGAAACTGATCACAAACAGGCAAGTTTTATGCGAATGGTTTACTGGGAAAGCCAGTTTTTTCTTTGCGAACTTTCTCCCGCGCGGAAACTTCGTAACTTTCCAACTTTCCTTCCGCCGTCAAATCTCCACACGCTACAGAAGCTGTACGTCGAATAAGCGCGGTAAGTTTTCAACTGACAACCGGTTTGACCGTTAATAACCGACAGCGCCTCTACCGACCAAGAACCAAACCGGCTCTATAGTCGGTTTGACAAATCTGCTATAGTATGCTTTAGGATTTTACCCGATTTTTGCCCTGAAATTGGAAATTTTCTGGCTACTCCTGCTTAGCTACATCAAGTGTACATTGAAATTTGCACTAAAAAAAATTTGATTCTTTGTAGGCTAAAACTGGTAATGTAGTTTCGGTGAAAGCGAGTATAGGCGAAGAACAGCCGCGCTTACCAACGCGTGCAAGTGAGACAGGTAGTGGTGGCATTAAGTTTGAAAGGTAAGGCCAGGTTTACGGGTAAAGGTGCGAAAGGCTAGGTCAGGGAAGGCGAATAGAAAAATATAACAAACTGATAAGAGGCCAAGCTGTGGTATACTCGTTATTAACTCAGCCTAACCATGGCAGTTGGCCCCAGTTTACCTAAACCTTTTATTGATAAGTACCTAGATACAGATTAAACTTTCTTGTTAGCAAAATTGAGGAAATTGTTGTAAACATGAGGAGAGGTCACTTGTGAAGTGCGAGGACGTCAAGAGCAGTTTCATAGTTTGCATAAAAACCGCAGTTATTTGCGAAAAACTAAAGCAGAATTTTGACAACACTGTTTTTGGTTGGGGTGGCACCAGAAAACTACTGTCTCTGTTCATAGGTAAATCCGCACAGATGTGGAACTCAAAAGTAGTGATGAATTTTACTCATGAAACTGAAAAATTCGTCATTCCCATTCAATGTTTCAAAATGTAGTTTTGCAATTGAGTCTCTCATACTAAGTCGTACTGGATTTAATTTTGTCCATTAATGATTAAGGGCAGTTTTCTGGGTTTCAGTCATTTATGGTCTCTATTTATCAATTAAAATACGTTTCCGTGTATTTTTCCACCATCATCAGTTTTTCTCAATTTTGCATACTAACAGCAGATAAATGTAGCAAAACTGTAATTATGTTGAAAAGTGAATACAAAACAAAAATGCTAGGCTTAATAAATGATATAAGAACATATAAACCGGAAAAAAAGATCTTCCTACCAATATACAAACAAAACTAAATAAAATAATAAATTTATGGCATAAAAAGAAATTCATAACAGATAATTTGAAACGAACACTATCTTGCAACAATGGCCGAGCACCATTTATATATGGCCTACCAAAACTTCATAAGGAAAACATTCCATTACGACCGATAGTTAGTAACAAAAATGCTCCAGCGTACCAATTATCTAAATATCTGTCAGCAGTTTTGAGTATTGTATTGGGAAAGTCACAATATTACATTAAAGACTCATAGAGTTTTTGTGATTTTATAAAACAACAAAAAATACCAAAGAATCATCGGATAATATCACTGGATGTTGTATCATTATATACAAATATTCCAATAGATTACTCAATAAGTTGTATAAAAATAAATGGGCAGAGATAAAAGAACATACAAAATTACCCCAAAAAGAATTTATTGAGGGGGTAGAACTGTGCTTAAAATCCACATATTTCTAGTGCGAAAACAAGTTCTATTCACAGATATATGGAGTAGCAATGGGTTCTCCCATAGCAGCAACAATTGCAAATTTAGTAATGGAAAATTTGGAAGAACAAATAATATCTAAAT